>NC_138304.1:82220000-82235000 GCF_965601325.2 Salmo salar | reverse complement strand
TAGGACTGACACGTTTCACAGCCAACAAAGACTAAAGAGAGAAACCACCACTATGATCATGACCTTGAGGAGGAAAAACCTCAGTGTGTCTGTGTGCTTGTTTCTGTATTGTACAGCTAGCTATACAGGGTGTGTGTGTGTGTGTGTGTGTGTGTGTGTCTGACCAGCCGGTGTTTGAGTCTCCGCCAGCCTGAATGTTTTATTCTGTTTCATTTTGCGGACGCTCCTGCCACTCACTGTCAGTGCTCTCACACACACACACACACTCACTAGCTGTCAGCGCCACTCAATTGGCTTCAAAGGTTGAAACTGCCTGTCTCTTCACCACACACACACACACACACACACACACACACACACACACACACACACACACACACACACACACACACACACACACACACACACACACACACACACACACACACACACACACACACACACACACACACACACACACACACACACACACACACACACACACACACACACACACACACACACACACACCGTTTGTTCCTTCTTCACACACTTGCTCACCCAGATCTAGAACACAGTACGCAGGGCGTGTCCTTCACTGTAGAAACCTGTCAGGGTGTGTGTGAGAGTGATCTAAGCAGGACTTCAACTTCTCACCTCTTCAACTCCAGAGGCCTCCCACAGGACACACACTGGTTGAATCAATGTTGTTTCCACGTCATTTCAATGAAATTACGTTGAACCAACGTGGAATAGACGTTGAATTGACGTCTGTACCCAGTGGGTAGTCACATTTGACAAATACCACATAATCATAGCAAACGAATCCATCCAGCATTACTGCAAATCCCCCCATCTAATCAGTGTGGCAACAGTTCTCATCACACCAGGAAGTGATACTGTAATACGGCCACTACTAATCTAGACCACAGGAAACACCACAATAACACTAATGATATGAACCTGTAGGATAACATCTATCCATTTACAATGCAGTCGCTGTACAGAACAGCAACAGGAATAACATAATAATCACATTCATCATGACATTTACTTCACTAAATCTATTAAATAGTCAATACTACTTTAATAAATACTACCCCCATGATACATGATTACTCACTAACCCTGGGCGCTGAACAGTGACACTATTGTAGCTGCTGTGCTGTGAGCTCCCAGTGAAGAGAGAGAAGGGCCTTTTCAGGTCAGGCATACTGCCGGGGGGTCTGAGCTGAGGATGAGAGGAGCGAGAAAGCGAAGGAGAGAAGAAGCAGAAGTTGGCAGTGAATTGGAATAGAGCGATCAGGGAAGTAGATCAGATGTGCTTGATGCAAGGAGCTGACTGAGGATAGCCTCATAGAGCAAGACAGGGGCAAGGCACATGGAGAGTTAAATAAAGGTTAAATAAAAAAATATTTAAAAAATAAACATGACTGGAGCTTGAGACAATCCACCCCTCTCTCTCCCCCTTTCTCCCCCCTCTCTCTCCCTCTTTGCTTCTCTTCTCTGTCTCGTTACTGAGGGCACATTAGTACTCGACTGCACTACTCCCAAACAAACACTCAGCCAGGGGCAGTCTGCTAACACTGTGCTCCCCCGTATTCATATCCCTACTCCAGAAAAACATACAGCAAGCAACCCAAACAAACATGAACAACAGTCCTCACTGAAACTCACTGCAGAAAAAGACTAACACTTCTTTCAATCAATCCTTAATGAGATTTGGAAATGAGTAACGTCTGAGAAACGCTAACCTAATGTACTCTGATTAAGGATGGCTCCTCTACATACTGATCCACCGTCAGGATCAATTAAACCGCTCTTCTATTGGCTTTCTGGACAAACCGACCAATAAGGTCTAAGGACCGGACTCTAGGGAGGAAGTTCAGAGGTTAAACCCCCTGTACGTTTTAGCTTATTGACTGGCTACCTCAGTGGAGAGAGCAAACCCAGTTAACAGAGGTCTTTAGACACTAAACAGTACAGATGGAATTAGGCTAAACCTTTTGTCATTAAATAGAAACCTGCTCATTTGGTTATGTGGTAAAGGTACGCTATGTGTTTCTGCATCGAGTCACACTGCTAATCAGTGTCATTTGTTAGGCTAGCACAATTACTGCTGTGATTACATTTTCAAAAATGAACACTGAGTAGTGGGCCTGTCTCTCAACTATTCCTGTACCACAGATTGGTAAACTACCGTAAATTCCGGACTATAAGCTGCAACTTTTTCCCACACTTTGAACCTCGCGACTTAAACAATGACGCGGCTAATATATGGATTTTTCCCGCTTTCAATTTTCTTTTCTCCAAAAAAACACATTCTGTGACGTGCTCAGTTTTTTGCCGGCATGAAGCTTTCATTAGACCAATGAAATTGCCGAACGGGTTAAGGTCAAACAACCTTTTTGTTTACTGTTTAGATTAAATCGAGCGCTCTCAAACTTCCCATCATTCTGATTACGGTAGTCATTTTGTCACCCTCATCATGGCAAAGACACGGGGAAATGCATATGATGCAGCTTTCAAGTTGAAGGCGATTGATCTGGCTGGAAAAGGAAATAGAGCTGCTGCACGGGAGCTTGGTCTTAATGAGTCGATGATAAGATGTTGGAAACAGCAGCGTGAGGAATTGACTCAGTGCAAAAAGACAACTAAACCTTACTGCTAATTTTTTATTTTTTGTTACAAGCCGTGTTTCGTTAAAGCCTATTTATTTTTGTTACAAACTGTGTTTCGTTAAAGCCTATTTATTTTTGTTACAAGCCGTGTTTCGTTAAAGCCTGTGTAAAGTTCATTTGTTTCAATGTACCGGTAGGCACCTGCGGCTTATAGACATGTGCGGCTTATTTATGTTCAAAATTAAAAAAATGTTTTAATTCAGTGGCACCCACTTATGTTTTAATTCATAAGCACCGGCTTATATTCAGGTGCGCTTAATAGTCCGGAAATTACGGTACTACATTATCCTTCCTCCTTGGATGTCCATTTACATTACAACTAGCCTGTAGAAGTGACTTAATCAGGGTCAGTTTACCATCAGGGACTGGCCCTGTTCATGGACCAGAGGTTGAGGAACCCTGAAAAAGCAAAAAAAGAAACGTCCCTTTTTCAGGACCCTGTCTTTCAAAGATAATTCGTAAAAAAACAAATACATTCACAGATCTTCATTGTAAAGGGTTTAAACACTGTTTCCCATGCTGTTCAATGAACCATAAACAATTAATGAGCATGCACCTGTGGAACGGTCGTTAAGACACTAACAGCTTACAGACGGTAGGCAATTAAGGTCACAGTTACGAAAACTTAGGAGACTAAAGAGGCCTTTCTACTGACTCTGAAAAACACCAAAAGAAAGATGCCCAGGGTCCCTGCTCCTCTGCGTGAACATGCCTTAGGCATGCTGCAAGGAGGCATGAGGACTGCAGATGTGGCCAGGGCAATAAATTGCAATGTCCGTACTGTGAGACGCCTAAGATAGCGCTATAGTGAGACAGGACGGACAGCTGATCGTCCTCGCAGTGGCAGACCACGTGTAACAACACCTGCACAGGATCGGTACATCCAAACATCACACCTGCGGGACAGGTACAGGATGGTAACAACAACTGCCCGAGTTACACCAGGAACGCACAATCCCTCAATCAGTGCTCAGACTGTCCGTAATAGGCTGAGAGAGGCTGGACTGAGGGCTTGTAGGCCTGTTGTAAGGCAGGTCCTCACGAGACATCACCAGCAACACCGTCACCTATGGGCACAAACCCAACGTCGCCGGACCAGACAGAACTGGCAAAAAGTGCTCTTCACTGACGAGTCGCGGTTTTGTCTCACCAGGGGTGATAGTCGGATTCGTGTATATCGTCGAAGGAATGAGCGGTACACCGAGGCCTGTACTCTGGGAGCGGGATCGATTTGGAGGTGGAGGGTCCGTCATGGTCTGGAGGGTGTGTCACAGCATCATCGGACTGAGCTTGTTGTCATTGTAGGCAATCTGAACGCTGTGCGTTACAGGGAAGACATCCTCCTCCCTCATGTGGTACCCTTCCTGCAGGCTCATCCTGACATGACCCTCCAGCATGACAATGCCACCAACCATACTGCTCGTTCTGTGCGTGATTTCCTGCAAGACAAGAATGTCAGTGTTCTGCCATGGCCAGCGAAGAGCCCGGATCTCAATCCCATTGAGCACATCTGAGACCTGTTGGATCGGAGGGTGAGGGGTAGGGCCATTCCCCCCAGTAATGTCCTGGAACTTGCAGGTGCCTTGGTGGAAGAGTGGGGTGACATCTCACTGCAAGAACTGGCAAATCTGGTGCAGTCCATGAGGAGGAGATGCACTGCAGTACTTAATGCAGCTGGTGGCCACACCAGATACTGACTGTTACTTTTGATTTTGACCCCCCTTTGTTCAGGGACACATTATTCCTTTCCTGTTAGTCACATGTCTGTAGAACTTGTTCAGTTTATGTCTCAGTTGTTGAATCTTGTTATGGTCATACAAATATTTACACATGTTAAGTTTGCTGAAAATAAACGCAGTTTACATACAGTGCCTTCGGAAAGTATTCAGACTCCTTGACTTTTTCCACATTTTGTAACGTTACAGACAATCTACACACAATACCCCATAACGACAAAGCAAAAACAGTTTTTTATAAATGTTTGCAATTGCATTATAAATAAAAACAGAAAAACCTTATTTACATACAGTTGAAGTCGGAAGTTTACATACACTTAGGTTGGAGTCATTAAAACTCATTTTTCAACCTCTCCACAAATTTCTTGTTAAAACTTCTTAAGGCTAGGGGGCAATATTTTGACGTCCGGATGAAAAGCGTGCCCAAAGTAAACTGCCTGTTACTCAGGCCCAGAAGCTAGGATATGCATATAAATGGTAGATTTGGATAGAAAACACTCTAAAGTTTCTAAAACTGTTAAAATAATGTCTGTGAGTATAACAGAACTGATTTGGCAGGTGAAACCCCGAGGACAAACCATCCAGGGAGAGAAAAAAATTGAGGTCATAGGATTTTCCAATGGGTTTCTATGGGAAGCCCTATTTATGAGGAACCTGGTTGCAGTTCCTATGGCTTCCACTAGATGTCAACAGTCTTTAGAAATGGTTCGATGTTTTTCTTTTGAGAAATGAAGAAGTAGGGCTATTCATTCCATGTGTCACTCTGAAGGTCCCTACTATTTTGGTGCGCGTGAACAGGAACGCGCTTCACGTTGTTTTTATCCGGTATTAGAAACAGTTTATTCCGTCTTAAATTTGATCGATTATTTACATTTTAGGATACCTGAGGTTGGATTAGGAAAGTTGTTTGAAATGTTTGGACCAAGTTTACAGGTAACTTATTTGATACTTTGAAGTCATGTTGGGCGAGTTGGAACCGGTGTATTTCTGAATCAAACGCTCCAAATAAATGGACATTTTGGGGATATAAAGAAGGAATTTATCGAACAAAACGTCATTCATTGTGTCACTGAGACATTTGGGATTGCAAAAAGAAGAAGATCTTCAAAGGTAAGGCATTTATTATAAGGCTATTTCTGACTTTTGTGTCGCACCTGCCTGGTTGATAAATTATTTTCATGTGTTTGTATGCGGGGCGCTGTCCACAGATAATCGCATGGTCTGCTTTCGCCGTAAAGCCTTTTTGAAATCTGACACAGCGGCTGGATTAACAAGAAGTTAAGCTTTATTTTGATGTATTACACATATATTTTCGTGAATGTTGAATATTGATATTCCTGTAGTTTGAATTTGGCTCTCTGCAATTTCAATGGATGTTGTCAAATCTATCTCGCTAAAGGGATTGGCGTGGTTTTAACAAACTATAGTTTTGGCAAGTCGGTTAGGACATCTACTTTGTGCATGACAAGTCATTTTTACAACAATTGTTTACAGACAGATTATTTCACTTATCATTCACTGTATCACAATTCCAGTGGGTCAGAAGTTTACATACACTAAGTTGACTGTGCCTATAAACAGCTTGGAAAATTCCAGACAATTATGTCATGGCTCTAGAGGCTTCTGATAGTCTAATTGACATAATTTGAGTCAATTGGAGGTGTACCTGTGGATGTATTTCAAGGCCTACCTTCAAATTCAGTGGCTCTTTCCTTGACATCATGGGAAAATCAAAAGAAATCAGCCAAGAAAAATTGTAGACCTACACAAGTCTGGTTCATCCTTGGGAGCAATTTCCAAACGCCTGAAGGTACCATGTTCATCTGTACAAACAATAGTACGCAAGTATAAACACCATGGGACTGCGCAGCTGTCATACCACCCAGGAAGGAGACGCATTCTGTCTCCTAGAGATGGAACGTACTTTGGTGTGAAAAGTGCAAATCAATCCCAGAACAACAGCAAATGACATTGTGCAGATGCTGGAGGAAACAGGTACAAAAGTATCTATATCCACAGTAAAACGAGTCCTATATCGACATGAAAGGCTGCTCAGCAAGGAAGAAGCCACTGCTCCAAAACTGCCATAAAAAAGACAGACTTTGTTTGCAACTGCACATGGGGACAAAGATTGTACTTTTTGGAGAAATGTCCTCTGGTTTTATGAAACAAAAATAGAACTGTTTGGCCATAATGACCATCGTTATGTTTGGAGGAAAAAGGGAGAGGCTTGCAAGCCGAAGAACACCATCCCAACCGTGAAGCACGGGGGTGGCAGCATCATGTTGTGGGGGTGCTTTGCTGCAGGAGGGACTGGTGCACTTCACAAAATAGATGGAATCATGAGGGAGGAAAATTATGTGGCTATATTGAAGCAACATCTCAAGACATCAGTCAGGAAGTTAAAGGTTGGTCGCAAATGACCCCAAGCATACCTCCAAAGTTGTGGCAAAATGACTTAAGGACAACAAAGTCAATGTATTGGAGTGTCCATCACAAAGCCCTGACCTCAATCCTATAGAAACTTTGTGGGCAGAACTGAAAAAGCATGTGCGAGCAAGGAGGCCTACAAACCTGACTCAGTTACTCCAGCTCTGTCAGGAGGAATGGGCCACAATTCACCCAACTTATTGTGGGAAGCTTGTGGAAGGCTACCCGAAACGTTTGACCCAAGTTAAACAATTTAAAGGCAATGCTACCAAATACTAATTGAGTGTATGTAAACTTCTGACCCACTGGGAATGTGATGAAAGAAATAAAAGCTGAAATAAATAATTCTCTCTACTATTATTCTGACATTTAACATTCTTAAAATAAAGTGGTGATGCTAACTGACCTAAGAGAGGGAATTTTTACTAGGAATAAATGTCAGGAATTGTGAAAAATTGAGTTTAAATGTATTTGGCTAAGGTGTATGTAAACGTCCGACTTCAACTGTAAGTATTCAGTCCCTTTGCTATGAGACTCGAAATTGAGCTCAGGTGCATCCTGTTTCCATTGATCATCCCTGAGATGTTTCTATAACTGGATTGGAGTCCACATGTGGTAAATTCAGTTGATTGGACCTGATTTGGAAAGGCACACACCTGTCTATATAGTTGACAGTGCATGTCAGAGCAAAAACGAAGCCATGAGGTCGAAGGAATTGTCCGTAGAGCCCAGAGAGAGGATTGTGACGAGGTACAGATCTGGGGAAGGGTACCAAAACATTTTTGCAGCACTGTGTTATCCAAGAACACAGTGGCCTCCATCATTCTTAAATGGAAGAAGTTAGGAACCACCAAGGCTCTTCCTAGAGCTGGCAGCCCAGCCAAACTGAGCAATCGGGGAAGAAGGGCGGTGACCAAGAACTCGATGGTCACTCTGACAGAGCTTTAGAGTTCCTCTGTGGAGATGGGAGGACCTTCCAGAAGGACAACCATCTCTGCAGCACTCCACCAATCAGGCCTTAATGATACAGTGGCCAGCGGAAGCCACTCCTCAGTAAAAGGCACGACAGCCCTCTTGGAATTTGCCAAAAGGCACCTAAAGGACTCTCGGACCATGAGAAACAAGATTCTCTGGTCTGATTAAACCAAGATTGAACTCTTTGGCCTGAATGCCATGTGTCTGTCACATTCGTCGTAGGAAGGAGACCAAAGCGCAGCGTGGGTATCGTTCCACATCTTTAATTTTAATGTGAAACTTTGCAAAACAAACAATAAACTACAAACAAAACACAAACCGTGACGAAAGAGGTGCAACATGCACTAACTCAAAATAATCTCCCACAAACACAGGTGGGAAAAACAACTACTTAAATATGATCCCCAATTAGAGACAACAATGACCAGCTGCCTCTAATTGGGGATCATACAAAAATCCCAACATAGAAAAAAGAAACTAGAACCAAAACAGGATAGAACTAAAGAAACTAGATAAACCCCCCCAGTCACGCCCTGACCTACTCTACCATAGAAAATAAGAGCTCTCTATGGTCAGGACGTGACAGCGTCACATCTGGAGGAAACCTGGCACCATCCCTACAGTGAAGCATGGTGGTGGCATCATCATCCTGTGGGAATGTTTTTCAGCTGCAGGGACTGGGAGGCTAGTCAGGCTCGAGTTAAAGATGAACGGAGCAAAGTACAGAGAGATCCTAGATGAAAACCTGCTCCAGAGTGCTCAGAACCTTAGACTGGGGCGAAGGTTCAACTCCCAACAGGACAACGACCCTAAGCAGCCAAGACAACGCAGGAGTGGCTTCAGGACAAGTCTCTGAATGTCCTAGAGTGGCCCAGCCAGAGCCCGGACTTGAAAATAGCTGTGCAACAACGTGCCTCATACCCAAGACTCAAGGCTGTAATCGCTGCCAAAGGTGCTTCAACAAAGTACTGAGTAAAGGGTCTGAACACTTACGTAAATGTGATATTTAGTTTTTTGATTTTGTATAAATTTGAGGAAGAAAATGTAAACCTGTTTTTGCTTTGTCATTATGGGGTATTGTGTGCAGATCAATGAGGGAAAAAATCTATTTAATACATTTTAGAATAAGGTTGTAACGTAAGAAAATGTGGAAAAAGTCAAGGGGTGTGAATAATTTCCGAATGCATTGTAGGAATAAATGCATGAAGTATGTACATAAGAGATGTGTTACTTTGAAAACTGCTGATACGTACGTCCCAGTATGTCGAGGAAGGCAGCTTGGATCAGCGTGACCTCTGTGTGTGTGTGCCTGTGTGTGACAGTCAGTCCTTACCAGTATGTCAAGGCAGGCAGCTTTAAGCAGCGTGATCTGGTCAGCTATGGTGAGTCCTGTGAAGCCAGGCACTCGTTTGGCAAACTCCACGATCTTTATAATGCACTTAGTAGCCAGCTCACTGAACTTATCCCACAGCCCCAGGTCCAGCCTCACACGTTGTTCCGCACTCGACTTCTGGAGTGGGGAGAGAGAGGACACACACATGCATTAGCAGGCATGCAGATACACACACAGAGACACACACACACACACACACACACACACACACACACACACACACACACACACACACACACACACACACACACACACACACACACACACACACACACACACACACACACACACACACACACACACACACACACACACACACACACACATAGAATCAAACACAAACAGAGAGTCAGGCAAGAGGCACCGTCATGATGAGACTGTCATGTCCTGACCATAGAGAGCTTGTATTTTTCTATGGTAGAGTAGGTCAGGGCGTGACTGGGGGGTTTTGTCTAGTTTATTTATTTCTATGTTTGGTTCTAGTTTCTATTTTCTATGTTTTTTTTTGTTGTCTAGTTTAAATTTTCTATGTTGTGTTCTAGGTTCTTTTTTATAGGTTGGGGTTTTTGTATGATTCCCAATTAGAGGCAGCCGGTCATCGTTGTCTCTAATTGGGGATCATATTTAAGTTGTTGTTTTTCCCACTAGTGTTTGTGGGAGATTATTTTGAGTTAGTGTATGTTGCACCTCTTCGTCACGGTTTGTTGTTTCTTTGTTTATAGTTTATTGTATGTCTTGCATAGTTTCACAGATAAATAAATATGTGGAACGATATACACGCTGCGCCTTGGACTCATTCATACGACAACCGTGACAGAGACAACGAGTTGCTAATGATCTCCAGTCTTCACCCATTCACTATATCTCACTGTATATAAATAATACACTCTATCTCACTGTATATAAATAATACACTATCTCACTGTATATAAATAATACACTCTATCTCACTGTATATAAATAATACACTATCTCACTGTATATAAATAATACACTCTATCTCACTGCATATAAATAATACACTATCTCACTGTATATAAATAATACACTCTATCTCACTGTATATAAATAATACACTATATCTCACTGTATATAAATAATACACTATATCTCACTGCATATAAATAATACACTATATCTCACTGTATATAAATAATACACTATCTCACTGTTTATAAATAATACACTATCTCACTGCATATAAATAATACACTATCTCACTGTATATAAATAATACACTCTATCTCACTGCATATAAATAATACACTATCTCACTGTATATAAATAATACACTCTATCTCACTGTATATAAATAATACACTATATCTCACTGTATATAAATAATACACTATATCTCACTGCATATAAATAATACACTATATCTCACTGTATATAAATAATACACTATCTCACTGCATATAAATAATACACTATCTCACTGCATATAAATAATACACTATCTCACTGTATATAAATAATACACTATCTCACTGTATATAAATAATACACTATCTCACTGCATATAAATAATACACTCTATCTCACTGTATATAAATAATACACTCTATCTCACTGTATATAAATAATACACTCTATCTCACTGTATATAAATAATACACTCTATCTCACTGTATATAAATAATACACTCTATCTCACTGTATATAAATAATACACTCTATCTCACTGTATATAAATAATACACTCTATCTCACTGTATATAAATAATACACTCTATCTCACTGCATATAAATAATACACTCTATCTCACTGTATATAAATAATACACTCTCCACCATGAGACTATAGAACTATAGAACATTCAGTGGTTGTTGTTGTTGTCATAAATAGAGCCGAGCAGAGAGGACTGGGCTGCGGTAATGAGTGAGAGAGAGCAGGAGGAGAGGAGAGAGAGAGAACAGGAATCAGCCATAAAACTGTGACAGGTAACAGGGAGCACTTTGAAGTGAGAGGAATGGAGTTAAAGTATCTATATGGGCCAAGCCCTACTGTCACGTCCTGACCATAGAGAGCTCTTATTTTCTATGGTAGAGTAGGTCAGGGCGTGACTGGGGGGGTTTATCTAGTTCTATGTTGTGTTGTAGTTTCTTTTTTCTATGTTGTTTTTTTTGTATGATTCCCAATTAGAGGCAGCTGGTCATCGTTGTCTCTAATTGGGGATCATATTTAAGTAGTTGTTTTTCCCACCTGTGTTTGTGGGAGATTATTTTTAGTTAGTGCATGTTGCACCGCTGTCGTCACTGTTTGTTGTTTTGTTTATAGTTTATTGTATGTCTTGCTAAGTTTCACATATTAATAAAGATGTGGAATGATATTCACGCTGCGCCTTGGTCTCCCTCTTACGACGAACGTGAAACCTACACTAACATACTGAGAGGAGAAGGAGAGAGGAGAGGAGGAAGAGAGGGGAGGAGGAGAGAGGAGAGGAGGTGGAGGAGAGAGGAGAGGACGAGAGGGAAGGAGGAGAGAGGAGAGGAGGAGGAGGAGAGAGGAGGAATAGGAGGAGAGAGGAGAGGAGGAGAGTAGGAGGAGAGGAGAGGACGAGGAGGAGGAGAGAGGAAAGGAGGAGGAGGAGAGAGGAGGAGGAGGAGTAGGAGGAGAGAGGAGAGGAGGAGGAGTAGGAGGAGAGAGAGCGAGAGAGAGAGAAAGAAAGCGGATAGAGTAAAAGGGAAAGGAGAAGGAAATACAGAGGAATAAAGAAGAGGAGGTGAGAGACGGGGAAATGGCAAGCCATTAGGGAGAGGAGGATAGTGACAGGGCTAGAAATGAAAGAAGAGATGGAGAGAGAAAGAGAGATGGAGAGAGAGAGGAAGACAGGATCGAGACAATGTGGGAGGAGGAGGAGGAGGATAAATTGAAAGAGAAAGTGAGTGAGAGGGAGGAAGACAGACAGACAGTAAACAGAGACTTGGGGATGATGAGGCGTGGGTGTGGAAACATCTCACTCCCTGCCCTTGTTATAAAGTTGTTCTAAAGACTCTCATAAACAACTTCCTCTTCAGCCCTGATCTGACAGCGTCTACAGCTTTATATAATCATCTCCCACGTATTGACAGTCAGATCATCTCTAAATACTGAATTAATATATGCTAATAAAGTTGTTTTCATCAGCAGTAGTTTGTCTTTGGTGAGAAAGTGAGGAGGAGGAGGAAAGTCCAAAGTCAGCAGACAAGTTGATTCAAAACAGAGGAGAATAGGCTGAGATGGGAGGAGGGAGGGATGGAATGTGGGATGGAGGAATATAAGTGAGACTCAGGGGAACCAGGGAAAGAGAGAGAGATAGAGAGAGAGAGAGACAGAGAGAGAGCGAGAGAGAGAGAAAGAAAGAAAGAGGGAAAGAGTCCAGAGAGAGAGGAAAGAGTCCAGAGAGAGAGAGAGAGAAAGAAAGAGAGAGAGAGAGAGAGAGACCGGGAAAGAGAGTCCAGAGAGAGAGAGAGAGAGAGAGAGAGAGAGAGAGAGAGAGAGAGACCGGGAAAGAGAGTCCAGAGAGAGAGAGAGAGAGAGAGAGAGAGAGAGAGAGAGAGAGAGAGAGAGAGAGAGAGAGAGAGAGAGAGCGAGAGTGAGAGAGAGAGCGAGATAGATAGAGAGAGAGAGAGAGAGAGAGAGAGAGAGAGAGAGAGAGAGAGTGAGAGCGAGAGCGAGATAGATAGAGAGAGAGAGAGAGAAAAAACAGGGAAAGAAAAGAGGCAAACAAAGCATCATTTGGGGAATTGCTTACATTACTGTGTGTGTGTGTGTGTGTGTGTGTGTGTGTGTGTGTGTGTGTGTGTGTGTGTGTGTGTGTGTGTGTGTGTGTGTGTGCGCTTTTGTGCAGGAAGTGTGTGTTTAATATTACTGTGGATGGAGCAGCTGATGATTATTTGTGCCATTTCATGTAAACTATCTAAAAACAAACAAATGATTGTCTTTAGCTAGTTTACATGAAATGGCCCATCTGTTCTGGATGGCTGGGCCATGCCAGCCGGCATGCCTGTGATCACAGCAAGGGCAGAGACATACACACACACGCTGAAGTGTGTCTGTGTTTGCGTGCATGTTTGTGTGTGTGTGTTTGCTGAGTGTGTGTGAGTGTGTTAAGGTGTGCACAAGTTTTTGACATTCTATTGACAGTGAACTGTAGCCATAGAAAAAGTTAAACTCTCGACCCCCAACAACTTTGCATAAATAAATGTTTAATTCTATTCAATGAAAACTGTATGACTATTTGACTTTCACAGTTCAGAAAATAAATGAAACACAAACGTCTTCCTCCTATTGACTTCACAGTCAAAGAAAGAGACAGACAGAGAAAGATGAAAAAGAGTGGCCTTTTGAATTGAATGGAATTGAATTAAGAGACAGAGAGAAACAGAGAGATAGAGACAGAGAGAGAGAGAGATAGAGACAGAGAGAAACAGAGAGATAGAGACAGAGAGAGAGAGAGATAGAGACAGAGAGAAACAGAGAGATAGAGACAGAGAGAGAGAGAGATAGAGACAGAGAGAGAAACAGAGAGATAGAGACAGAGAGATAGAGATAGAGACAGAGAGATAGAGACAGAGAGAGAAACAGAGAGATAGAGACAGAGAGAGAGAGATAGAGACAGAGAGATAGAGAGATAGAGAGAAACAGAGAGATAGAGACAGAGAGAGAGAGAAAGAGAGAAACAGAGAGATAGAGACAGAGCGATAGAGATAGAGACAGAGAGATAGAGACAGAGAGAGAAACAGAGAGATAGAGACAGAGAGAGAGAGAGATAGAGACAGAGAGAAACAGAGAGATAGAGACAGAGAGAGAGAGAGATAGAGACAGAGAGAGAAACAGAGAGATAGAGACAGAGAGAGAGAGAAAGAGAGAAACAGAGAGATAGAGACAGAGAGATAGAGATAGAGACAGAGAGAGAGAGATAGAGACAGAGAGAGAAACAGAGAGATAGAGACAGAGAGAGAGAGATAGAGACAGAGAGATAGAGAGATAGAGAGAAACAGAGAGATAGAGACAGAGAGAGAGAGAAAGAGAGAAACAGAGAGATAGAGACAGAGAGATAGAGATAGAGACAGAGAGAGAGAGATAGAGACAGAGAGAGAAACAGAGAGATAGAGACAGAGAGAGAGATAGAGACAGAGAGAGAGAGATAGAGACAGAGAGATAGAGATAGAGAGATAGAGACAGAGAGAGAAACAGAGAGATAGAGACAGAGAGAGAGAGAGTGACAGAAAGAGAGAGAAAGAGAGAGAGACAGAGAGAGAGAGAGAGCGACTGATAGACAGAGAGAGACAGAGAGAGACTGAGAGAGAGAGCGACAGAGACAGAGAGAGAGAGACTGAGAGACAGAGGGAGAGAGAGACAGAAAGAGAGAGACTGAGTGTGATCGACAAAGAGAGATGAGTAGATAGGACGTGGGGTTAAGTGAGAGGGACCTTAGGTGTGTGTTTAAATCACTGTGAACGAGCTGCAGCAGGCAGCAGCCACTACAGACACACATCTCACTTCTCACTGACAATACATAGAGAGACAATATATACTACTGTACTGTGTGTCACTTCTCACTGACAATACATACTACTGTACTGTGTGTCACTTCTCACTGACAATACATACTACTGTACTGTGTGTCACTACTCACTGACAATACATACTACTGTACTGTGTGTCACTACTCACTGACAATACATACTACTGTACTGTGTGTCACTACTCACTGACAATACATACTACTGTACTGTGTGTCACTACTCACTGACAATACATACTACTGTACTGTGTGTCACTTCTCACTGACAATACATACTACTGTACTGTGTGTCA
>NC_138304.1:82150000-82217500 GCF_965601325.2 Salmo salar | reverse complement strand
AGGAGAGAGAAAGCTGAGGGGGAGTGATGTTCAAAAGGCGCGTCAGGAACCAATCTCTTGTAATAATGAGGGAGTTCTCAGTCTGAGAGCCAACATAATTACTAGTGATCCAGATTAAGGCTTTATCTATCTACAGGCCTACTGCTACTGCCGTGACAGTACTGACAGCAGCACAGCGGTATGCATCCTGCCTACATGACTGACTGACTCTAATTATCTTTATTTAAAGACTGTTTTTTTTCTGTCATTTCGAAAAATTAAGTATTTTCATTTTGAAGAATGTGACATAAATATTACATGACTGACTAACTGGGGAAATAAATACACTGCACTGTTTATTTTTTACTACGATTTGTTATTTAAGGAGAGTGGAATTTCTATCTGAAAATGAATGGTACTACTACTTGGTAGAAATGAAGGAGTAAGAGGTAAGAGTAGGAGGTGGGGTAAGCTTAGTTGTGGGACATTCCTAAACGTATGTGTTGTACAGAAGAAAAAAAATTATGGCATGTGTGGCTCAAAAATGTGGCTCAGTTGGTAGAGCATGGTGTTTGCAACGCCAGGGTTGTGGGTTCAATTCCCACGGGGGACCAGTACGGAGAAAAAATGTATGAAATGTATGCATTCACTACTGTAAGTCGCTCTGGATAAGAGCGTCTGCTAAATGACTAAAATGGCAATGTATGGCAAACCGTGAACCTTTAACCTCTGAGAAACTACACACAGACTGATGGTAACTCTTCCTTCAGAGCTGTCCTACGCCAGGGAAAGTCTTTACACATACTTTGAAGGCGGAAGGCTTTAATCACTAATGATTAGCTTTAGTTATGTCAATCATCCACCATGGGAAAGGATTGGAATGATTGTTACCACTGCTATATATTTAGTTTTTTAAGAAAGGGTGTGCCAGCGCCGTGGTGTTTTCTACTTGTTTGTTTATTAAACTGTGTGAACAAAGCCTGAATGATTGATTGGTGACATGAAACTCCCCAAGCCTTGAGACAAGTTTGAGGTGTGTGTGTGTGTGTGTGTGTGTGTGTGTGTGTGTGTGTGTGTGTGTGTGTGTGTGTGTGTGTGTGTGTGTGTGTGTGTGTGTGTGTGTGTGTGTGTGTGTGGTGTGTGTGTGTGTGTGTGTGTGTGTGTGTGTGTGTGTGTGTGTGTGTGTGTGAGCAAGCTTGCGTGTGTGTGTGTATGTGTGTGTGCCTGAGTTCCTACATGTCTACCACATTATCCCTCACAAATCTCCCCTTGCTCTTCTCCTCAACACTCCCAACAGTACATCGTTCGCAAAGCTCCGGTGTCAATCACACACTATCTCACGCCAAGCCCAATCTATACTGTATGTAAGAAAGTCTATCAGTCTGAAAACAAAGTGTTAGACGCTTTCAAACTCCCTGCACAACGATGCCATGCCTAGCTGTCAGTCAAACACACCGCTATCTCAACCTGCTAGAAAACTTTCAGTCACTCAGGACCCATCTCACTATCCCAAATGACTATCTCAAATTTCCTGTCAAAATGTCCCAAAACTAGCTAAGCTCTATCTATCTGGCAAGGCAGTGTATCTCTATCGGATGTTTCCATCTACATGACATAGCTCAGTACATATCTAACTCTGCTATTTGGCTCAGGAGGTTTTGCTGCTCCAGGTTTCTGTGAACCTTGACCTCTGCTCAGAGGGATGCTGGGAGCAGAGAGCTGCCTTCACATCCAAGCTTAGAGACCTTTTCTCTCTCTCTCTCTCTCCCTCTCTCTCTCTCTCTCTCTCTCTCTCTCCTCTCTCTCTCTCTCTCTCAATTCAATTTCAATTTCAATTTAAGGGCTTTATTGGCATGGGAAACATATGTTAACATTACCAAAGCAAGTGAAGTAGATAATAAACAAAAGTGAAATAAACAATAAAAATGAACAGTAAACATTACACTCACAGAAGTTCCAAAAGAATAAAGACATTTCAAATGTCATAGTATGTCTGTATACAGTGTTGTAACGATGTGCAAATAGTTAAAGTACAAAAAGGAAAATAAATAAACATAAATATGGGTTGTATTTACAATGGTGTTTGTTCTTCACTGGTTGCCCTTTTCTTGTGGCAACAGGTCACAAATCTTGCTGTTGTGATGGCACACTGTGGTATTTCACCCAGTAGATTTGGAGTTGTGGCTGTCTAGCTGTACTGGGGCTTTTGAAGCTCTCGACAGAAGACACCTAGAGTCAGAACGTTAAACTCCATATTTGGCCTTTCTGTTTTCAACTTTATGGACCAACATCCTTATAGGAACATTGTTCCAAAAAAAAAAAAAAAAAAAAAGATTATCTTTGGCAATACCCAAAGACCCTATACTCTATCCCTGTACAAGCCAGCTAGAGGCCATAGCTAGCTCAATATCAAACACTCAAGGTCAGGCTTTCGAAGACTGTGAAACCAGAAGAGCGATGTGACAAATTGATCTTAACCTGTTAGGGCTAGGGGGCAGCATTTGCACGTCTGGATAAACAAAATGTACCCGATTTAATCTGGTTACTAATCCTACCCAGTAACTAGAATATGCATATACTTATTATATATGGATAGAAAACACTCTAAAGTTTCTAAAACTGTTTGAATGGTGTCTGTGAGTATAACAGAACTCATTTGGCAGGCAAAACCCTGAGACATTTTCTGACAGGAAGTGGATACCTGATGTGTTGTATTACCTTTAAACCTATCCCATTGAAAAACACAGGGGCTGAGGAATATTTTGGCACTTCCTATTGCTTCCACTAGATGTCACCAGCCTTTAAAAAGTGTTTTGAGTCTTCTGGAGGGAGATCTGACCGAACAAGAGCCATGGAACGATGATGTCCCATTAGACACCTGGCGCGCGAGTTCATGTTGGGTACCCTCGTTCCAATACGTTATAAAAGAGTATGCATTCGTCCACCTTGAATATTATTCATGTTCTGGTTAAAAAAGGCCCTAATGATTTATGCTATACAACGTTTGACATGTTTGAACGAACGTAAATATATTTTTTCCCCTCGTTCATGACGAGAAGTCCGGCTGGCTTAGATCATGTGCTAACAAGACGGAGATTTTTGGACATAAATGATGAGCTTTTTTGAACAAAACTACATTCGTTATGGACCTGTGATACCTGGAAGTGACATCTGATGAAGAGAATCAAAGGTAATGGATTATTTACATAGTATTTTCGATTTTAGATCTCCCCAACATGACGTCTAGTCTGTATCGCAACGCGTATTTTTCTGGGCGCAGTGCTCAGATTATTGCAAAGTGTGATTTCCCAGTAAGGTTATTTTTAAATCTGGCAAGTTGATTGCGTTCAAGAGATGTAAATCTATAATTCTTTAAATGACAATATAATATTTTACCAATGTTTTCTAATTTTAATTATTTAATTTGTGACGCTGACTTGACTGCCGGTTATTGGAGGGAAACGATTTCCTCAACATCAATGCCATAGTAAAACGCTGTTTTTGGATATAAATATGAACTTGATAGAACTAAAAATGCATGCATTGTCTAACATAATGTCCTAGGAGTGTCATCTGATGGAGATTGTAAAAGGTTAGTGCATCATTTTAGCTGGTTTTATGGTTTTGGTGACCCTGTCTTTGACTTGACAAAACATTACACACAACTCTTGTAAATGTACTGTCCTAACATACTCTAAATTTATGCTTTCGCCGTAAAACCTTTTTGAAATCGTAAAACGTGGTTAGATTAAGGAGATGTTTATCTTTCAAAGGGTGTAAAATAGTTGTATGTTTGAAAAATTTGAATTTTGACATTTATTTGGATTCAAATTTGCCGCTCTTGAAATGCACCTGCTGTTGATGGAGTGCACCACGGGTGGCACGCTAGCGTCCCACCTAGCCCATAGAGGTTAAGTGGTTTCAATTCTGTACACGTCAGAGTTTATCCGTCAGGACAGGGTTGGTCTCTGTGAATGGTTTGTCCTCTGACAAATCAACTGTACATTTCGGTGTTCCTCAAGGTTCCGTTTTAGGACCACTATTGTTTTCACTATATATTTTACCTCTTAGGGATGTCATTCGAAAACATAATGTTAAATTTCACTGCTATGCGGATGGCACACAGCTGTACATTTCAATGAAACATGGTGAAGCCCCAAAATTGCCCTCGCTAGAAGCCTGTGTTTCACACATAAGGAAGTGTATGGCTGCAAACGTTCTACTTTTAAACTCGGACAAAACAGAGATGCTTGTTCTAGGTCCCAAGAAACAAAGACATCTTCTGTTGAATCTGACAATTAATCTTGATGGTTGTACAGTCGGCTCAAATAAAACTGTGAAGGACCTCGGCGTTACTCTGGACCCTGATCTCTCTTTTGAAGAACATATCAAGACTGTTTCAAGGACAGCTTTTTTCCATCTACGTAACATTTCAAAAATCTGAAACTTTCTGTCCAAAAATGATGCAGAGAAATTAATCCATGCTTTTGTAACTTCTAGGTTGGACTACTGCAATGCTCTACTTTCCGGCTACCCGGATAAAGCACTAAATAAACTTCAGTTAGTGCTAAATACGGTTGCTAGAATCCGGACTAGAACCAAAAAATGTGATCATATTACTCCAGTGCTAGCCTCCCTACACTGGCTTCCTGTTAAGGCAAGGGCTGATTTCAAGGTTTTACTGCTAACCTACAAAGCATTACATGGTGCTTGCTCCTACCTATCTTTCCGATTTCGTCCTGCCGTACATACCTAGACATACACTACGGTCACAAGACGCAGGCCTCCTAATCCCTAGAATTTCTAAGCAAACAGCTGGAGGCAGGGCTTTCTCCTATAGAGCTCCATTTTTATGGAATGGTCTGCCTACCCATGTGAGAGACGCAGACTCGGTCTCAACCTTTACATCTTTACTGAAGACTCATCTCTTCAGTAGGTCCTATGATTGAGTGTAGTCTGGCCCAGGAGTGTGAAGGTGAACGGAAAGGCTCTGGAGCAATGAACCGCCCTTGCCGTCTCTGCCTGGCCGGTTCCCCTCTCTCCACTGGGATTCTCTGCCTCTAACCCTATTACAGGGGCTGAGTCACTGGCTTACTGGTGTTCTTCCATGCCGTCCCTAGGAGGGGTGCGTCACTTGAGTGGGTTGAGTCACTGACGTGGTCTTCCTGTCTGGGTTGGCGCCCCCCGTTGGGTTGTGCCGTGGCGGAGATCTTTGTGGGCTATACTCACCCTTGTCTCAGGATGGTAAGTTGGTGGTTGAAGATATCCCTCTAGTGGGGTGGGGGCTGTGCGTTGGCAAAGTGGGTGGGGTTATACCCTGCCTGTTTGGCCCTGTCCGGGGGTATCATTGGATGGGGCCACAGTGTCTCCTGACCCCTCCTGTCTCAGCCTCCAGTATTTATGCTGCAGTAGTTTATGTGTCGGGGGGCTAGGGTCAGTCTGTTATACCTGGAGTATTCCTCTTGTCTTATCCGGTGTCCTGTGTGAATTTAAGTATGCTCTCTCTAATTCTCTTTCTTTCTTTCTTTCTTTCTTTCTTTCTTTCTTTCTTTCTTTCTTTCTTTCTTTCTTTCTTTCTTTCTTTCTTTCTTTCTTTCTTTCTTTCTTTCTTTCTCTCTCTCGGAGGACCTGAGCCCTAGGACCATGCCTCAGGACTACCTGGCATGATGACTCCTTGCTGTCCCCAGTCCACCTGGCCGTGCTGCTGCTCCAGTTTCAACTGTTCTGCCTGCGGCTATGGAAGCCTGACCTGTTCACCGGACATGCTACATGTCCCAGACCTGCTGTTTTCAACACTCTAGAGACAGCAGGAGCGGTAGAGATACTCTCAATGATCGGCTATGAAAAGCCAACTGACATTTACTCTTGAGGTGCTGACTTGTTGCACCCTCGACAACTACTGTGATTATTATTATTTGACCATGCTGGTCATTTATGAACATTTGAACATCTTGGCCATGTTTTGTTATAATCTCCACCCGGCACAGCCAGAAGAGGACTGGCCATCCCTCATAGCCTGGTTCCTCTCTAGGTTTCTTCCTAGGTTTTGGCCTTTCTAGGGAGTTTTTCCTAGCCACCGTGCATTTACACCTGCATTACTTGCTGTTTGGGGTTTTAGGCTGGGTTTCTGTACAGCACTTTGAGATATCAGCTGATGTAAGAAGGGCTATATAAATAAATTTGATTTGATCTATCTGTAAGGAAGGCTCTCAGTGTATAGAACCAAACCAACAGATACCCTGATGTCTGCCTGTCTGTCTATCTGTCTGGCCTTTCATGGGGGTTTTAGTTAACATGGGGCTGGGCGAAGGAGGGGAGAGGGAGGAAGGGTGGGAGAGGAAGGGACGGAAGCAGTGGGGAGATTAAGCAATGAGAGGAAGGGAGTGAGAGCGAGAGTGAGAGAGAACGAGAGAGAGAGGAAAGGCTCCAGCCTCCAAATCAACCTTGATGCCTTCTTATAGATGACTGGTGTAAATGTAGCCCTAAAACAGACTGACAGTGATTTACAATACTAAACTAAGCCCCGTCGCATCGTGTGTGTATGTGTGTACCAGTCACCCCTCCGCTTCCCGACCCACACTGGATCAGCCGCATTTATTCCACTTTTCACAAGTGTCAGGAAAGAAGGGAATGAAACGGAAGAGAAGACACGCTCGGTCGTCCCAAAAGTCTCGACGTCTTCATCACTCACCCAGATGAATGTTTCCGTCCCGCTGCTGCCTGAGCACACACAAACCCAAACACACGTAATGCTGCCTGAGCACACACAAACCCAAACACACGTAATGCTGCCTGAGCACACACAAACCCAAACACACGTAATGCTGCCTGAGCACACACAAACCCAAACACACGTAATGCTGCCTGAGCACACACAAACCCAAACACACGTAATGCTGCCTGAGCACACACAAACCCAAACACACGTAATGCTGCCTGAGCACACACAAACCCAAACACACGTAATGCTGCCTGAGCACACACAAACCCAAACACACGTAATGCTGCCTGAGCACACACAAACCCAAACACACGTAATGCTGCCTGAGCACACACAAACCCAAACACACGTAATGCTGCCTGAGCACACACAAACCCAAACACACGTAATGCTGCCTGAGCACACACAAACCCAAACACACGTAATGCTGCCTGAGCACACACAAACCCAAACACACGTAATGCTGCCTGAGCACACACAAACCCAAACACACGTAATGCTGCCTGAGCACACACAAACCCAAACACACGTAATGCTGCCTGAGCACACACAAACCCAAACACACGTAATGCTGCCTGAGCACACACAAACCCAAACACACGTAATGCTGCCTGAGCACACACAAACCCAAACACACGTAATGCTGCCTGAGCACACACAAACCCAAACACACGTAATGCTGCCTGAGCACACACAAACCCAAACACACACACGTAATGCTGCCTGAGCACACACAAACCCAAACACACGTAATGCTGCCTGAGCACACACAAACCCAAACACACACACGTAATGCTGCCCGAGCTCTGAGACTTTTCCCTGATGTGCTTTTGATGTTTTCATCTGCAGGAAAGCAAAGTCATCTGTTACTGACATCTATTTTTAATTTCCCCCCACCATTAGGGTTGTTGCTGCTCAACATGAAACACGCCGGTGTAAACAAATGTAGCGTCAAGGACGGAGATAAAATGATGTATGTCTCTAAGAAAGAGGGTCTAGTACTAACATTATGGATGTCTCTAACCAAGAGGGTCTGGAACTAACATTATGGATGTCTCTAACCAAGAGGGTCTGGAACTAACATTATGGATGTCTCTAACCAAGAGGGTTTGGAACTAACATTATGGATGTCTCTAACCAAGAGGGTTTGGTACTAACATTATGGATGTCTCTAACCAAGAGGGTCTGGAACTAACATTATGGATGTCTCTAACCAAGAGGGTCTGGAACTAACATTATGGATGTCTCTAACCAAGAGGGTCTGGAACTAACATTATGGATGTCTCTAACCAAGAGGGTCTGGAACTAACATTATGGATGTCTCTAACCAAGAGGGTTTGGTACTAACATTATGGATGTCTCTAACCAAGAGGGTCTGGAACTAACATTATGGATGTCTCTAACCAAGAGGGTTTGGAACTAACATTATGGATGTCTCTAACCAAGAGGGTTTGGTACTAACATTATGGATGTCTCTAACCAAGAGGGTCTGGAACTAACATTATGGATGTCTCTAACCAAGAGGGTCTGGAACTAACATTATGGATGTCTCTAACCAAGAGGGTCTGGAACTAACATTATGGATGTCTCTAACCAAGAGGGTCTGGAACTAACATTATGGATGTCTCTAACCAAGAGGGTCTGGAACTAACATTATGGATGTCTCTAACCAAGAGGGTCTGGAACTAACATTATGGATGTCTCTAACCAAGAGGGTCTGGAACTAACATTATGGATGTCTCTAACCAAGAGGGTCTGGAACTAACATTATGGATGTCTCTAACCAAGAGGGTCTGGAACTAACATTATGGATGTCTCTAACCAAGAGGGTCTGGAACTAACATTATGGATGTCTCTAACCAAGAGGGTCTGGAACTAACATTATGGATGTCTCTAACCAAGAGGGTTTGGAACTAACATTATGGATGTCTCTAACCAAGAGGGTCTGGAACTAACATTATGGATGTCTCTAACCAAGAGGGTCTGGAACTAACATTATGGATGTCTCTAACCAAGAGGGTTTGGTACTAACATTATGGATGTCTCTAACCAAGAGGGTCTGGAACTAACATTATGGATGTCTCTAACCAAGAGGGTCTGGAACTAACATTATGGATGTCTCTAACCAAGAGGGTCTGGTACTAACATTATGGATGTCTCTAACCAAGAGGGTCTGGAACTAACATTATGGATGTCTCTAACCAAGAGGGTCTGGAACTAACATTATGGATGGTCTACTCTGGATCTCCTGGTAATAGAACATACATTATGAATCTGCAAAAAGACATATGATCGTTGGAGTCGGTCTATATAGTATTTATAATACTCACAAGGTTAATGTAATAGAGATTTCTGAGAATAATATAGAATAGAAAAAATAGAATAGAATACATATCACACTCATACACACAGTGGATAGGATGGAAGCAGCACAGGGTCAGCCGCAGAGCACAAGAGCACCGTTCAGTTGTGGAACCTATTGAGGCTTTCTAAAGACTAGTGCAGAATGTCTATCTTCTCATGACACTCTCCAGATATTGATCATCAGTTGACATGAAGCATCTGCCACAAAAACGGGTCCTAACCTCCTTTGATTGTCATTGATTTCCATTCAAAATCTATCCGACCCTCCTGACGTGCATAGAGAGGAGAGGTTTATGAGTTGTGTTAGCGAGGATTTATCTCATAATTGAGTTCTGGCTACTGCATTAGAGGGGGATTTGCAGTACAGTACATAGGATCGATTCCCTTTGTGGGCTCTGCCAGTCAGAAGTACACTATCACAGAAACGAAACAGACAGTGCCTTGTGTTAACACAGGGCTGAGAGATACAGGCTCGTGGTGCGCGGCAGACCTCACTACACTGACATTGATGCAAACTGTGCCTGGAGCATTAACAACAACTAAATACAAGTGTGTCTTTGTGCATGCTAATCTCCTGATGTTGTGCCCTTGAGCAAGGCACTTAACCTCTAAACTGCACAGTGGCTGACCCTGGCTTCCAACCCCTCAGGGTTTATCTGTGAATTTCTCGAGGTGTTCGGTTACGAATTTCTGTGATCTGAAAATTACAATATACAGTACAGTAGTATTGGTCTATTCTATTCTCCGTGTGTGTGTGTGTGTGTGTGTGTGTGTGTGTGTGTGTGTGTGTGTGTGTGTGTGTGTGTGTGTGTGTGTGTGTGTGTGTTTGTGCTACAGTACTAACCGTGGTGTATTTCCCCAGCTGGCAGAGCGATGGGAAGGTCTCTTGATGAGCCTTGCGTATCTTCTCTATGATGGCCTCTTGTTCTGCACTCAGCTCGTAGTTCTCTGTCAGCTCTGGCTTGGGACTCTCCTTCTTCTTCTTATTGCGGTCATTCCGGACAGCTGAGAGAGGGGAAGAGGAAGGAATGGGAAAAGGTAAACATACAAATGTCAACAATAAACAATTAATTCTAGCCTAAAATGCATCCTACACATTTTGGACATATCAACCATTCAGCGCAGTGTTAGCGTTAGGCTGTATTCGTGAGCCACTCATATTCAGAACAGCTGAGATTTTAGATTTGAGTTGTCTGGAATGGCATACTATACTAATATACCGTTGAAGTGGGAAGTTTACATACATCTTAGCCAAATACATTTAAACTCAGTTTTTCACAATTCTTCACATTTAATCCTCGTATAAATTCCCCGTCTTAGGTCAGTTAGGATCACCACTTTATTTTAAGAATGTGAAATGTCAGAATAATAGTAGAGAGAATAATTTATTTCAGCTTTTATTTCTTTCATCACATTCCCAGTGGGTCAGAAGTTTACATACACTCAATTAGTATTTGGTAGCATTTAAATTGTTTAACTTGGGTCAAACGTTTCGGGTAGCCTTCCACAAGCTTCCCACAATAAGTTGGGTGAATTTTGGTCCATTCCTCCTGACAGAGCTGGAGTAACTGAGTCAGGTTTGTAGGCCTCCTTGCTCGCACATACTTTTTCAGTTCTGCACACAAAGTTTCTATAGGATTGAGGTCAGGGCTTTGTGATGGACACTCCAATACCTTGACTTTGTTGTCCTTAAGACATTTTGCCACAACTTTGGAGGTATGCTTGGGGTCATTTGCGACCAACCTTTAACTTCCTGACTGATGTCTTGAGATGTTGCTTCAATATAGCCACATCATTTTCCTGCCTCATGATGCCATCTATTTTGTGAAGTGCACCAGTCCCTCCTGCAGCAAAGCACCCCCACAACATGATGCTGCCACCCCCATGCTTTACGGTTGGGATGGTGTTCTTCGGCTTGCAAGCCTCTCCCTTTTTGTTTTGGCAAGTCCTAACCGACTTGCCAAAACTATAGTTTGTTAACAAGAAATTTGTGGAGTGGTTTAAAAACGAGTTTTAATGACTCCAACCTAAGTGTATGTAAACTTCCAACTTCAACGGTATACAGAATCACTTATGACAAGGGGACTGAGTCCATGCAGTAACTATCTTCTGCCATGACGACTGTGTAGTTAAGCTCACAGTATCTACAGTATCTTCTGCACCACCAGCCACAGAACACAAACGGTTAAACGCTCTGTCACTCAGTATTTCTCTGTCAGCTTAGTGTCATCACTGGAAAACATTAAAGAAGGAGAAACTATCAGCGTATTAGGAAGGCAGCTAGGGTTTCAGAACGGCAGCGTGTAATTTGGCCAAGCGTTATCTCAACATGATGACCGAGGCACATCTTCTGACCTCCATTGCCTCGTCTCAGAGTAACTTGACAACCCTGGGGGCAGTTCCATGTGACGCCGTGTTTATGTGTGGCGGCCGTGGGGATTACTCGAACGTGTGTGTGTGTGCGTTTGTGCGTGTATGTGCGTGCATCCTGAAAAAAGGAGTTTGAGGTGTTCTCTTTCCTTCGTTATCTCTTGTTCAATGAGAGAGCACGACAGAAACAGCAACATCAAGGCCACCTCTCTAACCACTGAACCATGTACACCGCGAGATAGAGAGACAGAGACAGAGAGACAGAGACAGAGAGAGAGAGACCACAGGAGGTTGGTGGCACTTTAATTGGGGAGAACAGGCTTGTGGTAACGGAATCAGTGGAATGGTATCAAATACATCAAACACAATGTTTTTATAGGTGTTTGATGCCATTCCATTTGCTCTGTTCTGGCCATTATTATGAGCCATTCTCTCCCCTGCAGGCTCCACTGAAAGAGACAGAAAGACATAGAATGTCAGCTGGGGGTAACTAAAGTTTAGTCAAATAACTAAAACATATTACTTGTTGTATCGTCTCACAGGAATTAATGAATTTTTGTTAAAGGTGCAATATGCAGAAATTGCTCCACCATTTCCTGGTTGCTAAAATTCTAATAGTTAGCCTAATTTCAGTTTATGTGACAAAACAAGCCATGTATAGTGTAGAAAATCATTGTACCATCTAAAACCCTGTGAGATATATTTTCAATAACCAAAAATATTGTATTTTCAGCTGTTTGAAGCTGGTGTACAAAACTGAAAGTGAAAGACTTAAGAACCGAAAGCATAAAAATAGCTCAGATCTGCCGCTTCTTAAACTTGCTTTCAATGAGAATGACAGATCTATAACTCACATTTCTATGTGATTTTGGTCAGGTTGCCCAAAAAGTTACATAATGCAGCTTTAATATTTAAAACTGTTTAGACCCATGCCTATAAAGCCTGTTGAAGACTGAAGGTCAACTGGGTACTCATCTCTGTGTATTCCTATAGGCCCTATTCCTTGTTGGACGATTGATCATATTGACAATGCAAACAGTATGAAATAGGTAGAAGACAAGAAAAGACAAGGCCAACGAGGCATTCATGTCTGTTTGTCCATAATCCATAACTCCACTCTACCAACTATGCCACATTCAGCACAATGTTCTTCCTCTGCCATAGAACACGATAATTCACAACTAAAACAAAATGAAAGTTTGCCGTTTGTTCTATTGTATCGACTGTTATGAAAACTATGTTCTAGTGCACAAAGAGAAGTTTGTCCGTTCTTGTCTGCATCTATTGTATATAAACCTTGGATCAGAGAGATGAAGTAGGTCAGGATGATTTTACTGTCCATTCTGATAGAGGAGATACTCACGTTGTTACACTTCCCTAGTCTCATATAAGCTCTGATGAGGAAGGTTGAAATTAGGGCTGTGTCACGACTTCCACCGAAGTCGGTTCCTCTCCTTGTTCGGGCGGCGTTCGGCAGTCGAAGTCACCGGCCTTCTAGCCATCGCCGCTCCATTTTTCATGTATCCATTTGTTTTGTCTTGTTCCCTGCACACCTGGTTTTCATTCCCCAATCAATCTACATGTATTGATTCCTCTGTTCCCCATCATGTCTTTGTGAAAGACTGTTTGTTACGTGTTTATTGTTGACGCGCCAGACTGGTTAGTTTTTTCCCTGGTATTTCACAAAGATGTTTATTGTTAAACATAATTCTTGTGACTGTTTTGCGCGTTTTGCACTTTTGCCTCAATAAAGTGTGCGCCTGTTCACAAATCTCTGCTCTCCTGCACCTGACTTCGCTACCAGTACGCACACACCTGACAGGCTGACCCCAATTATTCGACTGGTCGATTGTTTGGTCAATAGGCTGTTGGTCGACCAAGATTTTTTTTTGTCGAGCAGTAGCCAATATATATCTATATTTTTTGGGCACACAAGACACCTGTCTTATTCATGCCCATCGCAGTGAACTAATCCATTGCAGAGGTCGCGGGGATGGTGCAGTCCAAGAAGGGGAGTGTCGCTGCACAATGCACGTCTCTATCCAGATTGCCAATTTGAGCACATTTATTGTTTCATAACTTCCTTGTGTGCATTGTTTGCGTTTGATTGTTAGTGTCTATCAATTCCCCATTACATACTGTATATCACCAGTACATTACCTGTTAATTCATATAATTTCTAATCAACAATCGTTGTTTGGTTACGGTAATGTCTGTTAATTCATTCAATATATTATTATTCCAGTCTTTTACCATTCTGATTGTCAGAGTGGACACGTTGTTTCCAGTGCGTACAACCTATGCTAAACTTGTGAGAAACAAGTTTAGGTTTATTTCATTCCATTTACGAGTTTTGTCAATTTAATCATTGTCTTTTTTTGAGCGCTCCTGTCAATGTTGTGTAAGGACGTGCAACTGATTACGCATAAAAGTAGGCCTAATGGCTACATGCCTGCGCGCAAATGAAGGCATAGAAATGTGAACATTTGGGGATCAGATAGTATTTCTAATTGGGTTAATGCACCACAACTAATGAGCTGTGGAGCTTCTCAAAGTAATGTTTTCTTCACCTCAAACAACAAACAAATTAAGTTTGTTTTTACATCCATTGAGAATTACAATAGTTCCTCAATGTATTTGAAAAATCTTTCCAGCTCTCTCCCTTTCGATAACCACTCAGCATGTACGGGAAAAATGTCATGCTCTGACCCAGTGGAAACACCTGATTAGGCCTAATTTATGTGCAAACAGCCAACAGCTGTGTCTGTGCCAAGCTCACTGGTTGGGGAAACTGAGGGCCAGAATATTTTATACCATGTTGCAAGGACCTTCAGGCCGGACCCAAGTTAGTAGTTGATACAATGTTTCAAGTCAGTTGCAGACAGGCCATGCGTAGTCAATGTGATTCATAGGATATTTATTTTTATCAAGATATTTTCTACCTGCAGGCTCAATGTTTTTATTTGTTGGCTTTATAGGCTATTTTTACAGAGTTGTCAATGGCAATAGAAGTTACTTTTTAGGTTTGTATCCTTTTCATTTAGATATGGATCTAATTTTGATTAACCACAATACAATGATTTTGAGATACGAAGACGTTATTATAAATGAAATGAAACTGTTCCACAAAAATGTGCAGATGAAACCCATAACTGGCACGCAGATCGGTAGAAATGGTAAGATAAATTGGCATTCCACATGAGAAAGTTTGCCGACTCCTCATGTAGCCTATTACCGGCAACTTCAGGATGGTAACGGCAGAATCTGCAAAAGCCAGTAGGAGCGGGAGGAGGATGATCAGGACAGGTTAAGTTATTTTCCTTATGGTTATCTTGATCTCTGGATCCCTCTTGAGTAATTTGTGTCTTATTTCATCAAACAGTGAGCTTAAACATCAGAAAAGCACAATGAATATTTAGTTAATTGTATAAAATAAACATAGGTTGTGTCTATATATGAAAATATACAGGTTTAAAAAATAATAGACAACTTTTTTTTTGTCGGTCCCGAATGAAACCAGACTGAACACCGGCACCCCCTGCATGGTGTCCTGGAAAACCCCTAGTTTGTGACGGAGCTCTGGGCTCTGGGATTGGAGGACACGTTGTTGTTTGATGTCTGACACAGCAGGATGTTCTGAAGTTCTGAGAATCCTCAAACACACCAGCCAGCTACAGGAGATAAGTGTTGACTCAATACAGGGCCCTGATCATTAGGGCATGCAACAGAAAACATTTTGTAATGGGAAATGAAAATCAGTCTTTCATATTGGACCAGGTAGTCTCTCCCTGTTTAAGTCTGTTTTCTTCCTTTTGGTACCTAATGAACACAACCCAGAGTGTTGATTCATCATCCATCCCTACATCATAGCACCCTGATCAGCGGCAGATGCTCCCAACCAATCAGGACGAGATCCTGGAGGAGGAACAGAACTGCATTATGGGGGTCCACCGTCGCTGTCTGCTGTACCCCAAGGGACCTCCTTTTTGTTTGGGTTGGTTGACTACCACAAAAGAAAGCAGGCACATCCTCCCTCTGTCTGCTCTGCTTTACAATACAAAGCCCTTTCATAATCGCATAAAAAAAGCAACGGTGTACAACCTTTAAAGATTGAGATACAGAGACATATATATTTCTATGAGGTGTTTTGTAAGCGCTGGGCTGGCCTAGAAACATTAACTATAGGAGAAATTTGTTGGGATTTTGTGCAGAGACTGTGAAGGCTTCAGCATTGTTTGTTTGTTCAGTTTGTATCCTGTCTGCCAGCATCCTTGAAGGCGCATTGTGTTAAGTGTATGTGGAAAAGTAATTGTTCTTTACAGCGCAACCAAGGCAAGAAGATGTATAGATTATAAACTACATCCAATTTACCTCTATTCTGTTCATCTCAATCCTAGGTCCCACCATGATGACGGCATACTGTACAGCATGCAGGGTACAATAGGGAAAAGTTAAGGGAATTAGACTGTCTGGTTCGTTTCGGGGTGTCACTAACCCACTGTGTGTGTGTGTGTGTGTGTGTGTGTGTGTGTGTGTGTGTGTGTGGGGGGGGGTCACTAACCCTCTACATATTGGCTTCTCCTTCTTGACCTACACTGAGTATACAAAACATTAAAACACCTGGTCTTTCCATGACATAGACTGACCAGGTGAATCCAGGTGAAAGCTATGATCCCTTATTGATGTCACTTGTTAAATCCACTTCAATCAGTGTAGATTAAAGGGAGGAGACAGGTTAAATAATGATTTTTAAGCCTTGATACATGGACTGTGTATGTGTGCCATTCAGAAGGTGAATGGGCAAGACAAAATATTTAAGTTCCTTTGAAGTGCCAGGCACACCAGTTTGTGTCAGGAACTGCAACGCTGCTGAGTTTCTCACACTCAACAGTTTCCCGTGTGTATCAAGAATGGCACACCACCAAAAGGACATCCACAAAACTTGACACAACTGTGGAAAGCATTCGAGTCAACATGGGATGCAACTCAACATTAGGAAAGTGTTGCTAATGTTTGGTATACTCAGTGTGTGACTCGTTTCAGGAAACTAGGCGTATGTCGCACGTCACTACTTCACAGGATAGGCATTTGAACGTAAACTTAAAAAAATAATCTAAATGCGTTTTTTGGCAGAAATGCCTTCTGGAACGTGAACTTTCATGTGCCTTAATAACAAACTTGTATGCCATCTGTAAACACTAATACATTTTTTTAATTACGAGCCTAGCCAGCAACCTTCCTGCTAGCCATGATTGGCTGAGATCATGAGTGGGCTGGACATGCCGAGAGATGAGTTCAGATTGGTCTGCATGTAGCACACTTCTGTCAATTTGAGCTGGTCAGTATGTGTAGGTAATCCTGTCTAACGCAGCTTTTGTTTATATGTCGTGTAGCAGAACTGCATAAGTGTTGCTCTCCACTTTCTGGAGGACCGAGTTTTGAAATCAGTGGAATTAGAGTATGATAGCTAACGAGATGGAGAAAACACCTGTCTCTGGATTACATCTTCAAACTAAGGGCAACCATGGCATCTGTGACAGAGGGAGAAGAGTCCATCCATGTATAGTCTAGCTAGCTACATTTTCAGATATTACACATTTCTCATTTTGTCAGAAAGTTGTTTTTGTTTCAAGTTAAAGTGTACTGTTAGCTAGGTAGCTAATGTTAGTTGGCTGGCTCGCTAGCTAACGTTACATGTATGCTCTGTGTAGTAATATTATTCATATCTCAGAGCCATTTGCTTTGTTAGCTATAGCCTACTGTTAGGTAGCTAACATTGAACCTGGTTGGTTAGCTACCTGCAGATTCATGCAGGGTAGTAATGTCATGAGTTGTGATTATGGTTCATTGTTTAGCTAGCTAGCTACAAGTCTTGATGTAGCTGGTAAATTCGCTCTGGCTATCTACTCCGATTTCAGAGCACTCTCATCTGAGTGTGCCAGAGCGCAGAATAACGGACACATTTACGAACGCTCAACACCCGTTGAATATGGCCGGTGTCCGTAAACGTTGGCAAAAAAGCATAATGAAATTGTTGCCAGCAGCACAGTTGCAGTCACCAACGCTCTGGATGACATGAAAACAACCTAACCAGCTCTGCTAAGGTGAGTAAAATGGTCAGATTGAGCTGTTCTCTCAATTATGTCTTGAAGTAGCTAGCAAGCTAGCCAACGTTAGCCAGTTAGCTTGGGTGCTTGACTACTGTTGTTATGGCAGAACGCTCGGATGTGTTGCCCTATATGTGACATCAGGTGTAAGTAACGAATCCTAAAATATATACACACTTAACTTAATCAGCTGCTAAAGTCATTAAAACACAACACACACACAATGTTAATTTCACTAATGAATAGAGAGAGACAATCGGAGAGGCAGGATCACAGTACATCAACTTTGACCCCCATAGACACTGACAGCTCTATAGAATAATATACGGTTTACACCTGCGTATACCCTTCAGTACACTACTGGCCCCTCGTGTTTTACAAAAAGTGACCTCTCCTACATGAGTGTGCTGGTATTACGGTTGCTGTCCTTTCAGAATCACAAACATGTCACACACTGAAGTCCTATAGGTTCGCTACTGCGCAAACATGTCTATAATAGATAAGGCTGTTAAGATATCTGCTGGGCAGATACAGTACCACTGCTGGCCATACAGAGAATCACTGCTGGCTGTATACAGTACCACTGCTGGGCAGATACAGTACCACTGCTGGGCATATACAGCACCCCTGCTGGCCGGATACAGTACCACTCCTGGGCATATACAGCACCCCTGCTGGCCGGATACAGTACCACTGCTGGCCGTATACAGTACCACTGCTGGGCAGATACAGTACCACTGCTGGCCGTATACAGTACCCCTGCTGGCCAAATACAGTACCACTGCTGGCCGTATACAGTACCACTGCTGGGCAGATACAGTACCACTGCTGGGCAGATACAGTACCACTGCTGGCCGTATACAGTACCACTGCTGGCCGTATACAGTACCACTGCTGGCCGGATACAGTACCACTGCTGGGCGGATACAGTACCACTGCTGGGCAGATACAGTACCACTGCTGGCCGTATACAGTACCACTGCTGGCCGGATACAGTACCACTGCTGGCCGTATACAGTACCACTGCTGGCCGTATACAGTACCACTGCTGGGCAGATACAGTACCACTGCTGGCCATACAGAGAATCACTGCTGGCTGTATACAGTACCACTGCTGGGCAGATACAGTACCACTGCTGGGCATATACAGCATCCCTGCTGGCCGGATACAGTACCACTGCTGGCTGTATACAGTACCACTGCTGGGCAGATACTGTACCACTGCTGGGCATATACAGCACCCCTGCTGGCCGGATACAGTACCACTGCTGGCCGTATACAGTACCACTGCTGGGCAGATACAGTACCACTGCTGGGCGTATACAGTACCCCTGCTGGCCGTATACAGTACCACTGCTGGGCAGATACAGTACCACTGCTGGCCGTATACAGTACCCCTGCTGGCCAAATACAGTACCACTGCTGGCCGTATACAGTACCACTGCTGGGCAGATACAGTACCACTGCTGGCCGGATACAGTACCACTGCTGGGCAGATACAGTACCACTGCTGGCCGGATACAGTACCACTGCTGGGCGGATACAGTACCACTGCTGGGCAGATACAGTACCACTGCTGGCCGGATACAGTACCACTGCTGGCCGGATACAGTACCACTGCTGGGCAGATACAGTAACACTGCTGGGCAGATACAGTACCACTGCTGGGCAGATACAGTACCACTGCTGGCCGTATACAGTACCACTGCTGGGCAGATACAGTACCACTGCTGGGCAGATACAGTACCACTGCTGGGCAGATACAGTACCACTGCTGGGCATATACAGCACCCCTGCTGGCCGGATACAGTACCACTGCTGGCCGTATACAGTACCACTGCTGGGCAGATACAGTACCACTGCTGGCCGTATACAGTACCACTGCTGGGCAGATACAGTACCACTGTTGGCCGTATACAGTACCCCTGCTGGCCAAATACAGTACCACTGCTGGCCGTATACAGTCCCACTGCTGGGCAGATACAGTACCACTGCTGGCCGGATACAGTACCACTGCTGGGCAGATACAGTACCACTGCTGGCCGGATACAGTACCACTGCTGGCTGTATACAGTACCACAGCTGGGCAGATACAGTACCACTGCTGGCCGGATACAGTATCACTGCTGGGCAGATACAGTACCACTGCTGGCCGTATACAGTACCACTGCTGGCCGTATACAGTACCACTGCTGGCCGGATACAGTACCACTGCTGGGCGGATACAGTACCACTGCTGGGCAGATACAGTACCACTGCTGGCCGTATACAGTACCACTGCTGGCCGTATACAGTACCACTGCTGGCCGGATACAGCACCACTGCTGGCCGTATACAGTACCACTGCTGGCCGTATACAGTACCACTGCTGGGCGGATACAGTACCACTGCTGGCCGGATACAGTACCACTGCTGGCCGGATACAGTACCACTGCTGGCCGTATACAGTACCACTGCTGGCCGTATACAGTACCACTGCTGGGCAGATACAGTACCACTGCTGGGCATATACAGCACCCCTGCTGGCCGGATACAGTACCACTGCTGGCCGTATACAGTACCACTGCTGGGCAGATACAGTACCACTGCTGGCCGTATACAGTACCACTGCTGGCCGGATACAGTACCACTGCTGGCCGGATACAGTACCACTGCTGGCCGGATACAGTGCCACTGCTGGGCAGAAACAGTACCACTGCTGGCCGGATACAGTACCACTGCTGTCCGGATACAGTACCTCTGCTGGCCGGATACAGTACCACTGCTGGCCGGATACAGTACCACTGCTGGGCAGATACAGTACCACTGTGTTACCGCTGGTAGCTCAGCTGGTTTAACTATTGTATCATCCACCCTGCTGCAAGGTCATAACATCACCGTGCAAGTGTCTCCTAACTGACACACACACACACACACACACACACACACACACAAATGCACACACATGCAAACACACACACACCACCATTAAGTGTAACTCTCTATACTGGCGTGGGTAGAGTTATGTGTCGTTCATCGCTCCCCACCTGGTGGGTGTTAAAGGCTGCCATGGTATTATGGGATGTGGCAACTGGTCACCATGAAGAAATATACTGTTTATTTACTGGTGCATCTGTTAGTTTGCCGTGGCACCGGGTGGATGGTCCACACAGATGGTCCAACCCGCAGCCCTCTTTACGAAACGTTAACGCAGTGTGTGTGTGTGTGTGTGTGTGTGTGTGTGTGTTATCCCAGGCATCCACCAGCCCAGAAAGCTGTCTGTCTGTCGACTACTCCAGCAGCCAGAGAGAAAGATAGAGGGAAGGAGGACAGGAGAGAGGAAGGGGGGGAGGGAGGGAGGGAGAGGACAGGTGGGAGGGATAGAGAGAGGACAGGAGGGAAGGAGACGGGAAGGGAGAGGGACGACAGGAGGAAGGGAGAGAGGGAGGGAAGGAGAGAGGGAGGGAGGGTGAACAGGACGTAGCTCATTGAACAGATGAGGATTAGATGAGTGTCCTGGAGAGCAGTGGTCCTATAAAGCGTGGCAGCATGCCTTGAAGTGAGAGTGTGAGAGAGTGTCGCGGCACGGCAAAGTGTCTTTATTTAACAGCCTCTTCACACGGCGGCCATGATCACTTCATCTGAAAACTGCACAGTAGTGCACACTCCACCCTAGATTACTATAGGAGTACATAGCCCACCCTAGATTACCACAGTAGTGCACATTCCACTCTAGATTAAAAACAGTAGTGCACACTCCACCCTAGACCCGTGTGCACTCCACTCAGCGAGTGCACACTCCACCCGCGGGCGCACCCTAGATTACCACAGTAGTGCACATTCCACTCTAGATTAAAAACAGTAGTGCACACTCCACCCTAGTTTACCACAGTAGTGCACACTCTACCCTAGATTACCAAGAGGGTCATACTGCATTTAATTTTTTTTGTGTATATGTATGTATGTATATATATATATATTTTTACCCTCTTTACCCTCTTTTTTCTCCCCAATTTCATGGTATCCAATTGGTAGTTACATTCTTGTCTCATCGCTGCAACTCCCGTACGAACTCGGGAGAGGCGAAGTTCGAGAGCCATGCGTCCTCCGAAACACAACCCAACCAAGCCGCACTGCTTCTTGACACAATACCCATCCAACCCGGACGCCAGCCGCACCAATGTGTCAGAGGAAACACCGTACACCTGGCGACCTGGTCAGCGTGCACTGCGCCCGGCCCGCCACAGGAGTCGCTAGTGCGCGATGAGACAAGGATATCCCTGCCGGCCAAACCCTCCCTAACCCGGACGACGCTGGGCCAATTGTGTGCAGCCCCCATGGGCCTCCCAGTCGCGGCCGGCTGCAACAGAGCCTGGACTCGAACCCAGAATTTCTGGTGGCGCAGCTAGCACTGCGATGCAGTGCCTTACACCACTGCACCACCCGGGAGGCCCTTATGGCATTTATTTAAACTTTTATTCAGCCAGGAAAGTAATTGAGAATAATTCAATGTTACAATAGACCTGGTTATTTAGTGCACATTTCATTCGGCAAAGTGTACACTTCACCATAGTTTACAAACTCCACTACAACTATTGTCTATGGTGTCTTTACCGGCGTTTACAAAGGCAGCCCAATTCGGATCTTTTAACCAATTAATTAACCAAAGAGCTGATCTGATTGGTCAAAAGACCAATTAGTGAATAAAAAGATCAGAATTGTGCTGCCTGTGTGAACACAGTCTGTGTCTTTAACTAGGAATAAAAGTATGTGTTCTCATGTTAATATTACTAGTTCTAAAAGGAGCCCCTAAGGCCCTGACCCTTTACATTTACATTTAAGTCATTTAGCAGACGCTCTTATCCAGAGCGACTTACAAATTGGTGCATTCACCTTATGATATCCAGTGGAACAACCACTTTACAATAGTGCATCTAAATCTTTTAGGGGGTGGGGGGGGGGTTAGAAGGATTACTTTATCCTATCCTAGCTATTTCTTAAAGAGGTGGGGTTTCAGGTGTCTCCGGAAGGTGGTGATTGACTCCGCTGTCCTGGCGTCGTGAGGGAGCTTGTTCCACCATAGGGGAACAGTTTTGACTGGGCTGAGCGGGAACTGTGCTTCCTCAGAGGTAGGGGGGCCAGCAGGCCAGAGGTGGATGAGCGCAGTGCCCTCGTTTGGGTGTAGGGACTGATCAGAGCCTGAAGGTACGGAGGTGCCGTTCCCCTCACGGCTCCGTAGGCAAGCAACATGGTCTTGTAGCGGATGCGAGCTTCAACTGGAAGCCAGTGGAGAGAGCGGAGGAGCGGGGTGACGTGAGAGAACTTGGGAAGGTTGAACACCAGACGGGCTGCGGCGTTCTGGATGAGTTGAAGGGGTTTAATGGCACAGGCAGGGAGCCCCACCAACAGCGAGTTGCAGTAATCCAGACGGGAGATGACAAGTGCCTGGATTAGGACCTGCGCCGCTTCCTGTGTGAGGCAGGGTCGTACTCTGCGAATGTTGTAGAGCATGAACCTACAGGATCGGGTCACCGCCTTGATGTTAGTGGAGAACGACAGGGTGTTGTCCAGGGTCACGCCAAGGTTCTTAGCACTGTGGGAGGAGGACACAATGGAGTTGTCAACCGTGATGGCGAGATCATGGAACGGGCAGTCCTTCCCCGGGAGGAAAAGCAGCTCCGTCTTGCCGAGGTTCAGCTTGAGGTGGTGATCCGTCATCCACACTGATATGTCTGCCAGACATGCAGAGATGCGATTCGCCACCTGGTTATCAGAAGGGGGAAAGGAGAAGATTAATTGTGTGTCGTCTGCGTAGCAATGATAGGAGAGACCATGTGAGGATATGACAGAGCCAAGTGACTTGGTGTATAGCGAGAATAGGAGAGGGCCTAGAACAGAGCCCTGGGAGACACCAGTGGTGAGAGCACGTGGTGCGGAGACAGATTCTCGCCACGCCACCTGGTAGGAGCGACCTGTCAGGTAGGATGCAATCCAAGCGTGGGCCGCGCCGGAGATGCCCAACTCGGAGAGGGTGGAGAGGAGGATCTGGTGGTTCACAGTATCAAAGGCAGCAGATAGGTCTAAAAGGATGAGAGCAGAGGAGAGAGAGTTAGCTTTAGCAGTGCGGAGAGCTAAGAAGAGCAGTCTCAGTTGAATGACCAGTCTTGAAACCTGACTGATTTGGATCAAGAAGGTCATTCTGAGAGAGATAGCAAGAGAGCTGGCCAAGGACGGCACGCTCAAGAGTTTTGGAGAGAAAAGAAAGAAGGGATACTGGTCTGTAGTTGTTGACATCGGAGGGATCGAGTGTAGGTTTTTTGAGAAGGGGTGCAACTCTCGCTCTCTTGAGGACGGAAGGGACATATCCAGTGGTCAAGGATGAGTTGATGAACGAGGTGAAATAAGGGAGAAGGTCTCCGGAAATGGTCTGGAGGAGAGAGGAGGGGATAGGGTCAAGCGGGCAGGTTGTTGGGCGGCCGGCCGTCACAAGTCGCAAGATTTCATCTGGAGAGAGAGGGGAGAAAGAGGGCAAAGCATAGGGTAGGGCAATGTGAGCAGGACCAGTGGTAGAAAGTGGACCAGCGGTGTCGTTTGACTTAACAAACGAGGAGCGGATGTCGTCAACCTTCTTTTCAAAATGGTTGACGAAGTCATCCGCAGAGAGGGAGGAGGAGGGGGGGGGGGAGGATTCAGGAGGGAGGAGAAGGTGGCAAAGAGCTTCCTAGGGTTAGAGGCAGATGCTTGGAATTTAGAGTGGTAGAAAGTGGCTTTAGCAGCAGAAACAGAAGAGGAAAATGTAGAGAGGAGGGAGTGAAAGGATGCCAGGTCCGCAGGGAGGCGAGTTTTCCTCCATATCCGCTCGGCTGCCCGAAGCTCTGTTCTGTGAGCTCGTAGTGAGTCGTCGAGCCACGGAGCAGGAGGGGAGGACCGAGCCGGCCTGGAGGATAGGGGACATAGAGAGTCAAAGGATGCAGAAAGGGAGGAGAGGAGGGTTGAGGAGGCAGAATCAGGAGATAGGTTGGAGAAGGTTTGAGCAGAGGGAAGAGATGATAGGATGGAAGAGGAGATAGTAGCAGGAGAGAGAGAGCAAAGGTTGCGACGGCGCAATACCATCCGAGTAGGGGCAGAGTGAGAAGTGTTGGAGGAGAGCGAGAGGGAAAAGGATACAAGGTAGTGGTCGGAGACTTGGAGGGGAGTTGCAATGAGATTAGTGGAAGAACAGCATCTAGTAAAGATGAGGTCAAGCGTATTGCCTGCCTTGTGAGTAGGGGGGGAAGGTGAGAGGGTGAGGTCAAAAGAGGAGAGGAGTGGAAAGAAGGAGGCAGAGAGGAATGAGTCAAAGGTAGACGTGGGGAGGTTAAAGTCACCCAGAACTGTGAGAGGTGAGCCATCCTCAGGAAAGGAACTTATCAAGGCGTCAAGCTCATTGATGAACTCTCCAAGGGAACCTGGAGGGCGATAAATGATAAGGATGTTAAGCTTGAAAGGGCTGGTAACTGTGACAGCATGGAATTCAAAGGAAGGAGATAGAAAGAGAGAATGTCCACTTGGGAGAGATGAGGATTCCAGTGCCACCACCCCGCTGGCCAGATGCTCTCGGGGTATGCGAGAACACGTGGTCAGATGAGGAGAGAGCAGTGGGAGTAGCAGTGTTATCTGTGGTAATCCATGTTTCCGTCAGCGCCAAGAAGTCGAGGGCCTGGAGGGTAGCATAGGCTGAGATGAACTCTGCCTTGTTGGCCGCAGACCGGCAGTTCCAGAGGCTGCTGGAGACCTGGAACTCCACGTGGGTTGTGCGCGCGGGGGCCACCAGGTTAGAGTGGCAGCGGCCACGCGGTGTGAAGCGTTTGTATGGCCTGTGCAGAGAGGAGAGAACAGGGATAGACAGACACATAGTTGACAGGCTACAGAAGAGGCTACGCTAATGCAAAGGAGATTGGAATGACAAGTGGACCCGTCTCGAATGTTCAGAAAGTTAAGCTTACGTTGCAAAAATCTTATTGACTAAAATGATTAAAATGATACAGTACTGCTGGCTGGTGAAGTAGGCTAGCTAGCAGTGGCTGCGTTGTTGACTTTGTTTGAAAGTGTAGCTGGCTAGGTAACCTCGATAGTTTCAGTACTACACCTTTATCATGATATAAAGGCAACTATGTAGCTAGCTAACCTGTTGGGGCTCGGGGGCAGTATTGAGACATTTTGAAAAAAATGTGCCCATTTTTAACTGCCTCCTACACCAACTCAGAAGCTAGGATATGCATATTATTAACACATTCGGATAGAAAACACTCTGAACTTTCTAAAACAGTTTGAATGGTGTCTGTAAGTATAACAAAACTCATATTGCAGGCAAAAACCTGTGAAAAATAGATTTAAAAAAAAATGTGAATTTTGTGACTGTACTATTTAGTGTCATTGTTTTATAGATACCATAGTGAGAAAGGATTCATTTCGCAAAACCTACGGCTTCCACTAGATGTCAACGATCTTTATAAAGTTGTTTGAAGCGTCTATGATAAACAGAGAGCAAATTAGAATCCAAGGAAGTTGACATGTCATCACTTCATTTTTTTGCGCCTGCGCATAAATCTGAGAAGCGTGAGTTTGTCTTCATTGTTTATCTTGACATAGGATAGGTTGTGTGAAAATATTACTGATGTTTAACGTTAAAAATGGACCAAAAGATGAATGCTAAACAACATTTGACATATTTGAACGGACGTAAATAGATTATTTACTAGGTTTTTTTAGCTTTTCGGTGTGATTTTACACTCCCCCCACCACGTTTTGTGGGAGCATAATGAACGCTAAGTACTTGGTGTTATTTGGACATAAATTATGAACTTTGTCAAAAGAAACCACATTTGTTCCGGACCTGGGATGCCTTCCGGACCTGGGATGCCTGCCTTCTGATGGAGATAATCAAAGGTAAGGGGATATTTACAATGTTATTATCGATTTTAGATGATGCTAACTGTATAGCATAGCCTGTTGTTCTTAGCATAGCACCCCGTTTATTGCAAAATGTGATTTCCCAGTAAAGTTATTTTGAGATCTGGCCATTCGGTAGCAATTACGAGATGATAATATATTATTCTTTGAATGACAATATTATAATTTACCAAGGTTTTCGAATAGTAATTTTGTTATGTTCACCGGAAGCATTTCAGAGAAGAAAAAAATCTGAATTTCACGCTACTGTAAAATGATGTTTTTGGATATAAATATGAACTTGATGGAACAAAAAATGCATGTATTGTATAACATAATGTCCTAGGAGTGTCATCTGATGGAGATTGACAAAAGTTAGTGCATAATTCTAGCTGGTTTCTGCTTTTGGTGACGCCTGACCTTGAATTGAAAATGGATGTTTGTACTTTTGTGGCTATGTACTGTCCTAACATAATCTAACTTTATGCTTTTGCCGTAAAGCCTCTTTGAAAATCGAACAATGTGGTTAGATTAAGGAGATGTTTATCATTTAAATTGTGTAAAATAGTTGATTGTTTGAGAAATTGAAATTATTAGATTTTTGATGTTTTGAATTTCCAGCCTTGTTAGCAATCCTGACTCGGGGTTCATTGCTAACCTGTAGCCCCAACAGGCTAACATAACACTAATCAAGACGTTCCTTTGTAATGTATTTAGTTTCTACAATGCTGCTCGTCGGTAAAAGTTGGCTAGGTTTGGAAAATGGCATCGCGGAGGACGAAAATAGCTGGCTAGCTAACCTCGATAATTACTCTAAACTACACAATTATCAAACTATGACAAAGACAACTATGTAGCTAGCTAACACTACACTAATCAAATCATTCCGTTGTAATGTATTAGTTTCTACAGTGCTGCTAGTCAGTAAAGGTTGGCGAGCTAGCAGTGTTGACTAAGTTTGGAGAACGGCGTCGCAGCGGACGAAAATAGCTGGCTAGCTAACCTCGATAATTACTCTAAACTACACAATTATCTTTGATACAAAGACAGCTATGTAGCTAGCTAAAAAGTGCTCAGATCAAACAAATCAAACCGTTGTAATGTAATGAAATGTAATATTACCTGCGGAGCGAAGTGCAGCACGACTACTCGCTCCAGGGTCAATCAAATAAAAAGTGATTCAAGAGGAAAATACTTATCCATAGAACGAGGGAAGGAAGATACATTTTTTTGTCTTTCATTTGGAGTAAAAAACAGTAGTAATATCTCCAGTAGAAGGAGGTAATGATGAGATGGACAACGGTCTCCCTCGCTAGATGTATTCCCTCCATCCCTCCCTCCTCCTCGCTTCATCGGTCCGTAGGTATTAAAAACCCATCTATTTTCCAGGCCTGTTGTCTGAAGCATCACTAGGACGTATCTGCTCCTGGTCATTTGCTTGGAGTGCTGGGTAATTGATTGTACCGGGGAAGTTCTCCCCTAGAGCTCGCCTCCCCATGAATGTCCCCCCTCTCTGGGAGACAGTGATATATTACCATCCCCCAGTGGAGGTAGAGTGTGGTCAGACACCAGTGAAACACAGATGATGTTAAGCAAGCTTTCTGAAGTCTCTATGTCAGAGACCAGAGCAGGGGAAATGTTACTGTAGGGGCCAGTGTCCTGAAATTACTTCTCCATATCATACTCTCTAACATCACTAACTGGCCCCACGCAGACATACACACGCATGTACGCACACACAAATGCACCCGCACACAAAAACAAACACACATCCACTCCTTTGTGCCCAAACTCTGAACATGGAGCTGGTTACCTTTACAGAAAAACCACATGATGTCACGTGGAACTCATGTGAAAACGTGTTTTTGGAACATTTCACGTGTTCACATGTGAAATTCCGTAAGGGTATCTACGAGGCACAAGATGAAGAATGGGCCTCCTGAGCCTGGTTCCCTCTGACTGAGGAGAGAATTTCCTCTTAAATACCAACAGAAGCAGTACCGTCAAATAAAGTGCTACCAAACCCACAGACCCTAGCTACCTATACAATGTTTCTTATCACATAACCATCATCATCACTGTCTTCAATAGCACACGAGTAAACAACACTACATTAGTATCGTAGCGCAGTTAATAGGAAGGACAGGGCACCTGCTGGGGTTAGGTAGCAGCAACAACTGCTCCCCGTGCACCGATCACCTAGACGTCAATTAAGACCGCCCCCGCACCTTTCTGATTAAGAGAGCTTGGGTTAAATGCGGAAGACACATTTCGGTTGAATACATTCCGTTGTGCAACTGACTAGGTATTATCCCCTTTTCACTACAGGAATGGAGTAAGCTAAGGTACACAACCTCATCACAGAAACACATGGAGGAGGGGAATGGTTCCTTTGTTCTCTGCTCAGTGTGGGAGACAACAGAATTAAATAAAACACTATATACTGTACATTATACAGTATCCCTATGGTAAGGGTGTCAAACTCATTCCACGGAGGGCCAAGTGTCTGCTGGTTTTTGTTTTTTCCTTTCAATTAAGACCTAGACAACCAGGTGAGGGGAGTTCCTTACTACAGTCATCTTAATTCATCAATCAAGTACAAGGGAGGAGAGAAAACCCGCAGGAGAAGGACCAGACCAGGAGAAGGAGTGCAGAAGAATAGAGACCATCACGTTCTCTGTGAGTCTATGGGGGAGAAAGAGGAGAGAAAAAAACTAAAGAGGAGAGCAATGTCTTCTTTCCCTCAGGGCTAATGGAGCGTGAAGTGGACGTGCACCCTAACTGCTGATGCAATCAAAGAGCGGCAATAACCTGTGAAACGTAAACTGTTCTTGTCGCTGACAATGGAATGGAGCAACATGATCGCTACAACATCACACACACACACACACACACACACACACACACACACACACACACACACACACACACACACACACACACACACACACACACACACACACACACTCCAACAGCTAAATGTACTCAGTTCTTTAGTGGGTTGGTTGATGATGCATGCCACTCACATCAAGTGGTTGATTTCAAGGACAGTGCTTTTGTCATTTTTTGGACAGGAGAGTTACCTCCACAGCATGATCCACTAGTGGTTATCTTACCTTTATCATGTGCAACGCCTCTCATGTATTCCTGTCAAACGTAATATTTAATACTTTCATCATTTAATTAAAAAGGAGACAGTGTACTATGTGTGGAACTGTCTTTTGAAATAGGCAGTCGAGGATACCCTTCTCAATAGGACGGAAATGAAATATGCCTTCAGAAAGTATTCATACTCTTTGAATTATTGTTGTGTTACAGCCTGAATTCAAAATGGATTAAATAGTTTTTTCTCTCTCAACCATCTACACACAATACCCTATAATTACAAAGTGAAAACATGTTTTTATAAAGTTTTGCTAATACAGAAATATCTAATTTAAATAAGTATTCACACCCCTGAGTCAATACTTTGTACAAGCACCTTTAGCAGAGATTACAGCTGTCTTTCTCTGTAAATCTCTAAGAGCTTTCCACACCTGGATTGTGCAACATTTGTCCATTATTCTTTTCAAAATTCTTCAAGCTTTGTCAAATTGGTTGTTGAACATTGGTAGACAACCATTTTCAGGTCTTGACACAGATTTTCAAGTAGATTTTGGTCCAAACTGTAACTTAGCCACTCACTGTCTTGTTGGTAAGCAACTCTAGGGTAGAATTGCCCTTGTGTTTTAGGTTATTGTCCTGCTGAAAAGTGAATTTGTCTCCCAGTGTCTGGTGGAAAGCAGACTGAACGAGCTTTTCCTCTAGGATTTTGCCTGTGCTTAGCTCCATTCCATTTCTTTTTTATCCGGAAAAACTCCCCGGTCCTTAATGATTACAAGCATACCAATAACATGATGCAGCCACCACTATGCTTGAAAATATGGAGAGTGGTACTCAGTGATGTGCTGTATTGGATTTGCCCCAAACAACACCTTGTATTCAGGACAAAACGTTAATTGCTTTGCCCCATTTTTTGCAGTTTACTTTAGTGCCTTGTTACAAACAGGACGCATGTTTTGAAATATTTTTATTCTGTACAGGCTTCCTTCTTTTCACTCGGTCAACTAGATTAGTATTGTGGAGAAACTACAATGTTGTTGATCCATCCTCAGTATTCTCTTATTACAGCCATTAAACTCTGTAACTGTTTTAAAGTCACCATTGGCCTCATCGTGAAATCCCTGAGGAGTTTCCCTCCTCTCTGGCAACTGAGTTAGGAATAACGCCTGTATCTTTGTAGTGACTGAGTGCATTGCTACACCATCCAAAGTGTAATTAGTAACTTCACTATGCTCAAAGGGATATACAGTTGAAGTCGGAAGTTTACATACACCTTAGCCAAATACAGTTAAACTCAATTTTTCACAATTCCTGACATTTATTCCTAGTAATAATTCCCTGTCTTATGTCAGTTAGGATCACCACTTTATTTTAAGAATGTGAAATGTCAGAATAATAGTTGAGAGAATGATTTATTTCAGTTTTTATTTCTTTCATCACATTCCCAGTGGGTCAGAAGTTTACATACACTCAATTAGTATTTGGTAGCATTGCCTTTAAATTGTTTAACTTGGGTCAAACGTTTCAGGTAGCCTTCCACAAGCTTCCCACAATAAGTTGGGTGAATTTTGGCCCATTCCTCCTGACAGAGCTGGTGTAACTGAGTCAGGTTTGTAGGCCTCCTTGCTAGCACACACTTTTTCAGTTCTGCCCACAAATGTTCTATGGGGTTGAGGTCAGGGCTTTGTGATGGCCACTCCAATACCTTGACTTTGTTGTCCTTAAGCCATTTTGCCACAACTTTGTAAGTATGCTTGGGGTCATTGACCATTTGTCAGACCCATTTGTGACAAAGCTTTAACTTCCTGACTGATGTCTTGAGATGTTGCTTCAATATATCCAAATAATTTTCCTCCCTCATGATGCCATCTATTTTGTGAAGTGCACCAGTCCCTCTTGCAGCAAAGCACCCCCACAACATGATGCTGCCACCCCCGTGCTTCACGGTTGGGATGGTGTTCTTCTGCTTGCAAGCCTCCCCATTTTTCCTCCAAACATAACGATGGTCATTATGGCCAAACAGTTCTATTTTTGTTTCATCAGACCAGAGGACATTTCTCCAAAAAGTACGATCTTTGTCCCCATGTGCAGTTGCAAACTATGGTCTGGCTTTTTTATAGCGGTTTTGGAGCAGTGGCTTCTTCCTTGCTGAGCAGCCTTTCAGTTATGTCAACATAGTACTTGTTTTACTGTGTATATAAATACTTTTGTACCCGTTTCCTCCAGCATCTTCACAAGGTCCTTTGCTGTTGTTCTGAGATTGATTTGCACTTTTCGCACCAAAGTACGTTCATCTCTAGGAGACAGAACGCGTCACCTTCCTGAGCGGTATGACAGCTGCGTGGTCCCATGGTGTTTATACTTGCGTACTCTTGTTTGTACAGATGAACGTGGTACCTTCAGGCATTTGGAAATTGCTCCCAAGGATGAACCAGACATGTGGAGGTCTACAATTCTTTTCTGATGTCTTGGCTGATTTTCCCATGATGTCAAGCGAAGAGGCACTGAGTTTGAAGGTAGGCCTTGAAATACATCCACAGGTACACATCCAATTGACTCAAATTATGTCAGTTAACCTATCAGAAGCTTCTAAAGCCATGACATAATTTTCTGGAATTTTCCAAGCTGTTTAAAGGCACAGTCAATTTAGTGTATGTAAACTTCTGACCCACTGGAATTGTGATACAGTGAATGATAAGTGAAATAATCTGTTTGTAAACAATTGTTGGAAAACTGACTTGTGTCATGCGAAAAGTAGATGTCCTAACTGACTTGCCATAACTATAGTTTGTTAACAAGACATTTGTGGAGTGGTTGAAAAATGTGTTTTCATGACTCCAACCTAAGTGTATGTAAACTTCCGACTTCAACTGTATATGTTTTACCCATCTACCAATAGGACCCCGTCTTTTTGAGACATTGGAAAACCTCCCTGGTCTTTGTGGTTGAATCTGTGTTTGAAATGTTCTGCTTGACAGAGGGACCTTACAGATAATTGTATGTGTGGGGTAAAGAGATGAGGTTGTAAATCTAAAATCATGTTAAAGACCATTATTGCACACAGAGTGAGTCCCTGCAACTTATTTTGTGACTTGTTAAGCTGTTTTTTACTCCTGAATTTATTTAGGCTTGCTATAAGAAAGGAGTTGAATACTAAATATTGACTCGAGTCAACTTTTCATTTTTAATTAATTTACAAACATTTCGAAAAACATAATTCCACTTTGACATTATGGGGTATTGTGTGTAGCCCAGTGACAGAAAAAATCTAAATATAATACATTTTAAATTTAGGCAGTAACACAACAAAATGTGGCAAAAGTCAAGGGGTCTGAATACTTTCTGAACGCACTGTATATTTTGTAAATTACAATTTAAAAGTCACCTTTCAAAATGAATGACTCACTCAACTCTTTTATGGAAAAAAGAGTAATGGTTTCAAGGGTAACTCTGTCGATTATGTGTTTCAAAAGGCCTTAAAGTTTTTTGGGAAGAATGTGTATCGTGTTTGAGAATTTGACCACCAAAGACAATCACATTAACATTCACCTGCACTAGTTCCTCTCATCCATCCATCTTTCTCCTGGGAGAGAGTCCTATCGTCCTTTCTCACCAGCCAGTTCTGTACTTCAGACACAGACAGGCACAGACACTATAGGATCAACCTTCTTGAAGGGTACAGTGTGTGGATGCTGAGGGATTTCTATCAGAGATCAAGGTAAGATGGAAAAATCAAACAAGTACTACTTTAATTTCAACAGACTTAGGAAAAGTTCTGCTGTTGCTGGAGTGCCAATCATCTGATACAGCATGTTGGATTTTATCCTGCAGAGTTTAGCGACAACACACACACACGCAAGCCTGCATACCTACATACACACGCACGTTCACATGCAGGCACCCACACACACGCTCACAGACACACACACACCATATCATTAAAAGCGAGAAATGCAATCCACTTAAAAAGTTTAAAAGTTCAAGAGCAGAAAGCTGAAGGATTTAAAACCACTAAGACAGTGGTTCCCAAACTTTTGATAGTCCCGTACCCCGTCAAACATTCAACCTCCAGCTGCGTACCCCCTCTAGCACCAGAGTCAGCGCACTCTCAAATGTTGTTTTTTGCCACCATTGTAAGCCTGCCATACACACACTATACGATAAATTTGTTAAACATAAGAATGAGTGTGAGTTTTTGTCACAACCCGGTTCGTGGGAAGTGACAAAGAGCTCTTATAGGACCAGGGCACAAATAACAATATAATAATAATAAATCATTTTGCTCTTTATTTAACCATCTTACATATAAAACCTTATTTGTTCATTGAAAATGGTGAATAACTCACCACAGTTTAATGAGAAGGGTGTGCTTGAAAGGATGCACATAACTCTGCAATGTTGGGCTGTATTGGAGAGAGTCTGTCTTAAATAATTTTCCACACAGTCTGTGCCTGCATTTAGTTTTCATGCTAGTGAGGGCAGAGAATTCACTCTCACATAGGTACGTGGGTGCAAAGGGCATCAGTGTCTTAACACTGCGATTTGCCAAGGCAGGATACTCTGACCGCAGCCCAATCCACAAATCTGTCAGTGGCTTCTAATTAAATTAAATTTTCACAGAACCGCTTGTTGCAATTTCGATGAGGCTCTCTTATTCAGATATCGGTAAGTGGACTGGAGGCAGGGCATGAAAGGGATAACGAATCCAGTTGTTTGTGTCATCCGTTTCAGGAAAGTACCTGCGTAATTGCGCACCCAACTCACTCAGGTGCTTCGCTATATCACATTTGACATTGTCCGTAAGCTTGATGTGTCACAGGGGTCGTGAAATGGAGACCAAGACGCAGCGTGGATAGTGCTCATTTTCAATATTTTAATGATGACACTTGACAAAATAACAAAAACGACCAACACAGTCCCGTCAGGTAGAAAGACTAAAACGGAAAACAACTACCCACAACCCAAAGGAAAAACAGGCTGCCTAAGTATGGCTTCCAATCAGAGACAACGAAAGACACCTGCCTCTGATTGGAAACCATACCCAGCCGAACATGAAACCAACACATAGAAATAGATAACTAGAACAAACCCACATAGAAACAGAAAACCCAAAATACATACAAAACAAAGCCCCCTGCCACGCCCTGACCAATCTAATATGGCAAATTACCTCTTTCACTGGTCAGGACGTGACAGTACCCCCCCCCCCCCCGAAGGTGCAGACCCCGACTGCACCAAACCAAAACCCCATAAAAACAACCCTAAACAAAAAGGGAGGGAAGGGAGGGTGGCCACCGTCCATGACGGCTCCTGTGCTACACCCAGACCCTCCGACAATCCTCCAGCTACGGAGGTGGCTCCGGGCGTAGCCCCCGTTCTGCCCGCAGATCCCTCTGCTTCTGGAACCCTGACCTGTGGATCATTACCAGAGGTTCTGCGCTGCCGACCACCGCTGAAGGCTCTGGGTTGCAGACCACCGCTGAAGGCTCTGGGCTGCAGACCACCGCTGAAGGCTCTGGGCTGCAGACCACCGCTGAAGGCTCTGGGCTGCAGACCACCGCTGAAGGCTCTGAGTTGCAGACCACCGCTGAAGGCTCTGGGCTGCAGACCACCGCTGAAGGCTCTGGGCTGCAGACCACCGCTGAAGGCTCTGAGTTGCAGACCACCGCTGCAGGCTCTGGGCTGCAGACCACCGCTGAAGGCTCTGGACTGAGAGGCGTCGCCGGAGGCTCTGGACTGGGAGGCGTTGCCGGAGGCTCCGGGCTGAGGAATGTCACCGGAGGCTCCGGGCTGAGAAGCGTTGCTGGAGGCTCCGGACTGATGAGCGTCGCTAGAGGCTCCGGGCTGAGGAGCGTCGCTGGAGGCTCCGGGCTGAGAAGTGTTGCTGGAGGCTCCGGAGTGATGAGTGTCGCTGGAGGCTCTGGGCTGAGAAGCGTCGCTAGAGGCTCCGGGCTGAGAAGCGTCGCTGGAGGCTCCGGGCTGAGGAGCGTCGCTGGAGGCTCCGGGCTGAGGAGCGTCGCTGGAGGCTCCAGGCTGAGGAGCGTCGCTGGAGGCTCCGGGCTGAGGAGCGTCGCTGGAGGCTCCGGGCTGAGGAGCGTCGCTGGAGGCTCCGGGCTGAGGAGCGTCGCTAGAGGCTCCGGGCTGAGAAGCGTCACTGGATGCTCCGGGCTGAGGAGCGTCGCTGGAGGCTCCGGACTGAGAAGCGGAGGGCACACTGGGGGACAAGTGCGCGGCCGGCACCGGACGTACTGGGCCATGGAGGCTTACTGGAGGTCTGGTGCTTGCGGCTAGCACAACCCGTCCTGGCTCAATGCTGACGTTAGCCCGGCAAGGGCGGAGCGCGGCACAGGACGAACTTGGCTGTGCTGGGTAATGCGGGGTACCGTGCGTGGAGTAGGTGTAGGATATACTGGGCCATGGATTTTCACTGGAGGTCTGACGCTTACAGCTTGCATAACCGGTCCTGGCTCGAAGCTGGCTTAAGCCCGGCAAGGGCGAAGCGCTGGCACAGGACGAACTGGGCTGTGCTGGAGAATGCGGGGTATCGTGCGTGGAGCAGGCGTAGGATATATTGGGCCGAGGAGCCGCACTGGAGGCCAGATATGTTGAGCCGGCGCACTTTTACCTGGCTGCCGGCTAACTGTCGCACGACAACGTTGAGGAGCCTGTACCGACCACACCGGGCTGTGAGTGCGTATGGGCGACATAGTGCGCATTACTCCATACTGCATAGCTCTTCCCTCTGTGCGTCTGCTCCGTCGTGCCCTTTCTGCCAGTCCCTCTCTCCGGAATCTAGCGTCGTAATCCGCTCTTGATTCCCCGACTGGCTCTGGTTTACTCCATGGCTCCCTCCGAAATGCCAGGGAAGTTAGGTCAGGGTTCCCCCCTGACCTAGCCAAACTCCCCTTATGCCCCCCCCCAATTTGTTTTTGGGGCTGCCTCTTCACCTCCTCAATTGGAGGATACAACGCCTCGTAATACCGTTGTTCCCTCTTAGCTTCTTCCAGTTCCTCCTTCGGGCGCTGGTACTCCCCAGCCTGGCTCCAGGGTCCCTTTCCATCAAGGATCTCCTCCCACGTCCATGACTCCAGGTACCTCCTCTCACGCTGCTTGGTCCTTTTATGGTGGGTAGTTCTGTCACAGGGGTCGTGGAATGGAGACCAAGACACAGCGTGGATAGTACTCATTTTCAATATTTTAATGATGACACTTGACAAAATAACAAAAACGACCAACACAGTCCCGTCAGGTAGAAAGACTAAAACGGAAAACAACTACCCACAACCCAAAGGAAAAACAGGCTGCCTAAGTATGGCTTCCAATCAGAGACAACGAAAGACACCTGCCTCTGATTGGAAACCATACCCGGCCGAACATGAAACCAACACATAGAAATAGATAACTAGAACAAACCCACATAGAAACAGAAAACCCAAAATACATACAAAACAAACCCCCCTGCCATGCCCTGACCAATCTAATATGGCAAATTACCTCTTTCACTGGTCAGGACGTGACATGATGTCATTTGCACACAAAAAATCATACAATGATGGAAAGACTTGTGTGTTGTCCTTGTTAATGCAGACAGAGAAGAGCTCCAACTTCTTAATCATAGCCTCAATTTTGTCCCGCACATTGAATATAGTTGCGGAGAGTCCCTGTAATCCTAGATTCAGATCATTCAGGCGAGAAAAAACATCACACAGATAGGCCAGTGTTGTGAGAAACTCGTCTTCATGCAAACTTTAAGCTCGTCTCTCAATTTAAAAATTGCCCCTTGATAACCAGCGCACTTGTGTATGTTGTAAAAGCGTTACATGGTCGTTGCCCATATCATTGCATAGTGCAGAAAATACACGAGAGTTCAGGGGCACTTGCTTGAAAAAAGTTAAGCATTTTCACTTTATTGTCCCAAACGTCTTTCAAGCTGTCAGGCATTCCCTTGGCAGCAAGAGCCTCTCGGTGGAAGCTGCAGTTTACCCAAGTGGTGTCGGGAGCAACTGCTTGCACGCGCGTTACCACTCCACTATGTCTCCCTGTCATGGATTTTGCGCCATCAGTACAGATACCAACATGAGCAGAAGCTACATTTGGCTACATAAGGACCGCTAGTGGAATTCCTGTGAGAGAGTAATGGTTAATGTGGTTGGATGTTAATTATTTGACTAGGCTACCTGTATTTGACATTGTATTGTTATTTGGCTGAACACTAGATGGTTTAATAAAAAAATTGGCAGTGAAACGAGGCTACTCAGGCGAGAAAAAAACCTCACCCAAATGTACCGCCCCGTTGGAAAATATAAATGGACCGTTTGAATTGTATTTGTATTTATTTTTTAATGTGAATCACATTTTTATTTGGTGCACACCCGACGTCATTGTGCACCCCAGTTTGGGAATACCTACACTAGGGGAATAGGATTATGTGTATGTGTGTGGACGTGTGTGTATGTGTGTAGGTGTATGTGTGTGTGTGATTAAATCCTCTAAAGGATGGATAGGATGGTGTGTGTAGCATGTGACCTCTGATCAAGACTAGGGTCCCTCAATTCCTGTTATTCCAGGAAACTTCCCTAGTGGCGTGGTTTGGGATTAGAGATGTGGGATTGAGACAAACTAACCAACACTCTTTGGACATTCCCATCGAAAAGCACTTCTGGAAACGGCAGTAGTAACAGTGGTGTGTGTGTGTGAATGTGCGTGTGTATGTGTGAGAGAAAGACTCACACTCTTTGGACATGCCCACACCAAAGCACTTCTGGAGCCGGCAGTACTGACAGCGGTTCCTGGTCACCTTGTTGATAATGCAGTTCTTGTCCCGGTGACACGTGTACACCATGTTCTTCTGAATGGATCTACGGAAAAATCCCTGAGAGAGAGAGAGAGAGAGAGAGAGATATCAGTCTATCTGGTAAAACAAGGTTACACTGGATAAAAGGTTGAATACAATTAATAAATACAAATCTTCCTCGACTGCATTGAGCTCAGGATGTCATAGCAACAAGCATTTGTGGTGTGTGTGTGTGTGTGTGTGTGTGTGTGTGTGTGTGTGTGTGTGAGTAATCGGAGGAAAGGGGAAGCGTTGTAGAGGATGTTAACATGGCGTGTTAAGTGATGTTCAGTGAATTGGTGTGACTTTCTGAGAACGCTGGTGTAACTGACTATAACAGAAGGAGAATGACCCCCCCTATGGTTTACGTCTACAGTATGTCCAAAAACAACTATGGGGTAACTGTTTTGTATCAGTTGTTTCAATAAAAGCATCATTTGCCTACCAACACAGAGAGCAGCGGGAGAGAGATGAGAGGAATTTGAGGGAAAACAGGAGGAATTCAAGTAGCTTCCTTAAAGATGTTTCCGTTGTTATTCATTTGTTGTGGCTCTGGGGTCCTTCTCAATGATCCTCCATCATCCAGGCCCTCTCAGGCGAACCCTCTCTTCCATTTGCCATAGGCTCCTGTGACAGATGGGACCTTGCGTTTTTCATTAGGGGAGCAGAATGCATGATGGGTAACGGATTAGATGGCGTACGCACAGGGCTGAAATGGCTGATGCTGTAGCGTGTGTGTGTGTAGCAGCCCCATCTCGCTTTAGACTCAAACATCCGTCAACATACCAGTCCCGCCCTGCAGTGCCGTGGCGACCACAACAACTAGCCAATCACGTCTGGGATTTCAACACCATGTGACCAGTCCAGGGACACCTCCCCTCGACTGGTATTATTCATTTTCTTAATAGAGGCCTTTATTCTTGCCTGATCTACATATGTGTGTGTGTCTGTGAGTCTGTGTGTCTGTGCGTGCACGTGTGTGTCTTTATCCTAGCTGATCTGAGCAGAGTACCTTCTTATACACGTCTGTTCTAATATATAGATAACACACACACACACACAAACAGAAACAACACACAATGTATTCAGGTTGGGTGCGGAACCCAAGGCTACTGTAGTAATAATTCATTCAATCCCATCCCTGTGACCATGTAGGGCAGGATAAAAGGATAAAAGTCCTTGGAGCGGTGTGTGTGTGCGTGCATTGGTGTGTGTGTGTGCGTGCATGTGTGTGTGCCTCAGAGTCTTTGTGAAGTGATTTCTCAGCAGCAGCAGCAGTCAACAGATGCTGTGACTCCTTCATCTCTGTGTTCCTCAAGGGAAGCACTATCACACACACACACACACCCCGACGCACCCAGACTTAATCATCACATCTGCTCTCTCCCTCTTCACCTACTTGATTCTCTCTCTCTCCCTCTCTCCTCTTCCTCTCCCTCTCTACCTACCTTATTCTCTCTCTATCTATCTCTACCTACCTTATTCTCTCTCTCTCTCTACTTACCTTATTCTCTCGCTCTCTGATCCTTTATCTCTCTCTTTCTACCTACCTGATTCTCTCTCTCTTTTTCTCTACCTACAGTACCTGATTCTCTCTCTCTATTTATCTCTCTCTACCTACCTGATTCTCTCTCTCTCTACCTGATTCCCTCTCCCTACCTAACTGATTCTATCTTTCTACATACCTGATTCTCTCTTTCTCTTTCTACCTGATTCTCTTTCTTTCTCTCTCTCTACCTACCTTATTCTCTCTCTCTCTACCTACCTTATTCTCTCTCTCTCTACCTACCTGATTCTCTCTCTCTCTACCTGATTCCCTCTCCCTACCTAACTGATTCTATCTTTCTACATACCTGATTCTCTCTTTCTCTTTCTACCTGATTCTCTTTCTTTCTCTCTCTCTACCTACCTTATTCTCTCTCTCTCTACCTACCTGATTCTCTCTCTCTCTACCTGATTCCCTCTCCCTACCTAACTGATTCTATCTTTCTACATACCTGATTCTCTCTTTCTCTTTCTACCTGATTCTCTCTCTTTCTTTCTCTCTCTCTACCTACCTTATTCTCTCTCTCTCTACTTACCTTATTCTCTCTCTCTCTCTCTCGCTCTCTAATTACATTATTCTCTCTCTCTACCTACCTGATTATCTCTCGCTCTCATTCTACCTACCTGATTCTCTCTCTCAACCTACCTGATTCTCTCTCCCTCTCCACCTGATTCCCTCTCTCCCTACCTGATTCTCTCTCTGTGTTGCTGTCCTAACTGTTTATCTCTCTTTCTACATACCTGATTCTCTCTCTCTACCTGATTCCCTCTCTCGCTACCTAACTGATTTCTATCTCTCTCTACATACCTGATTTTCTCTCTCTCTCTACCTACTTGATTCTCTCTCACTCTACCTACCTGATTCTCTTGCTCTCTCTTTCAATTAAATTCAAATGGCTTTATTGGCATGGGAAATATATGTTTCCATTCCCAAAGCAAGTGCAATAGATATAAAACAAAAGTGAATTAAACAATATAAAATGAACAGTAAACACTACACTCATCAAAGTTCCAAATGAATAGAGACATTTCAAATGTCATATTATGGCTATATATAGTGTTGTACCGATGTGTAAATAGTTAAAGTACAAAAGGGAAAATAAATAAACATAAATATGGTTTGTATTTACAATGGTGTTTGTTCTTCACTGGTTGGCCTTTTCTTGTGGCAACAGGTCACAAATCTTGCTGCTGTGCTGGCACACTGTGGTATTTCACCCAACAGATATTGGAGTTTATGAACATTTTATTTGTTTTCCAATTCTTTGTGGGTCTGTGTAATCTGTGTAAGCTCAGTTTCCACCTCATTTTGTGGGCAGTATGCACATAACCTGTCTTCTCTTGAGAGCCAGATCTGCGTACGGCGGCCTCCCTCAATAGCTATGCTCACTGAGTCTCTATGTAGTCAAAGCTTTCCTTAAGTTTGGGTCAGTCACAGTGGTCAGGTATTCTGCCACTGTGTACTCTCTGTTTAGGGTTAAATAGCATTCTAGTTTTTTGTAATTTTAAGTAATTAACTTTTTGTTTTCTCATGATTTGGTTGGGTCTAATTGTGTTGCTGTCCTGGGGCTCTGTGGGGTCTGTTTGTGTTTGTGAACAGAGCCCCAGAACCAGCTGGCTGAGGGGACTCTTCTCTAGGTTCATCTCTCTGTAGGTGATGGCTTTGTTATGGAAGGTTTGGGAATTACTTCCTTTTAGGTGGTTGTAAAATTCAATGTCTCTTTTCTGGATTTTGATAATTAGGGATATTGGCCTAATTCTGCTCTGCATGCATTATTTGGTGCTTTCCGTTGTACACGGAGGATATCTTTTGCAGAATTCTGCATGTAGAGTCTCAATTTGGTGTTTGTCCGATTTTGTGAATTATAGGTTAGTGAGCAGAACCCAGACCTCACAATGGGTTCTATAATTAATTCAAGTATTTTTTAGACAGATCCTAATTAGTATGTCAAATTTTATGTTCCTTTTGATGGCGTAGAAGGCCCTCTTGCCTTGTCTCTCAGATCGTTCACAGCTTTGTGGAAGTTACCTGTGGCGTTGATTTTTAGGCCAAGATATTTTTTGTTTTTTGTGTGCTCCAGGGCAACGGTGTTTAGTTGGAATTTGTATTTGTGGTCCTGGCAACTGGACCTTTCTTGGAACATCATTATTTTTGTCTTAATGAGATGTACTATCGGACCCAGGTCTGACAGAATCTGTGCAGAAGACCTAGGTACTACTGTAGGACCACCTTGGTTTGGGGAGAGAAGCACCAGATCATCCGCAAACAGCAGACATTTGACTTCAGATTCTAGTAGAATAAGGCCGGTGCGGCAGACTGTTCTAGTGACATCGGCAATTTGCTGATATACAGTGCATTCGGAAAGTATTCAGACACCCTTTTCAGTATTTCAGTATTCAGACCCCCTTTTCCACATTTTGTTAATAAAAAAAAATCCCTCATCAAAAACTGAAATATGACATTTAGATAAGCATTCAGACCCTTTACTCAGTACTTTGTTGAAGCACCTTTAGCAGTGATTACAGCCTCGAGTCTTCTTGGGTATGACGCTACAAGCTTGGCACACCTGTATTTGGGCAGTTTCTCCCATTCCTCTCTGTAGATCCTCTCAAGCTCTGTCATGTTGGATGGGGAGAACCGCTGCACAGCTTTTTTCAGGTCTCTCCAGAGATGTCAGATCGGGTTCAAGTCCAGGCTCTGGCTGGGCAACTCAAGGACATTGAAAGACTTGTCCCGAAGCCACTCCTGCGTTGTCTTGGCTGTGTGCTTAGGGTCGTTGTCCTGTTGGAAGGTGAACCTTGATCCCAGTCAGAGTTCCTGGGCGCTTTGGATCAGGTTTTCATCAAGGAGCTCTCTGTACTTTGCTCCGTTCAGGTTTCCCTTGATCCTGATTATCCTTCCAGTCCCTGCCGCAGAAAAACATCCCCACAGCATGATGCTGCCACCACCAGGCTTCACCGTAGGGATGGTGCCAGGTTTCCTTCAGACGTGATTCTTGGCATTCAGGCCAAAGAGTTCATCCTGGTTTCATCAGTCCAGAGAATCTTGTTTCAAGTAAGTAGGTGCCTTTTGGAAAACTCCAGAAGTGGCTTCCGTCTGGCCCTCTACCATAGAGGACTGATTGGTGGAGTGCTGAAGAGATAGTTATCCTTCTGTAAGGTTCTCCCATCTTCACAGAGGAACTCTGGAGCTCTCTCAGAGTGACCATCGGGTTCTTGGTCACCTCCCTGACCAATGCCCTTCTCCCCTGATTGCTCAGTTTGGCTCTAGGAAGAGTCTTGGTGATTCCATACTTCTTCCATTTAAGAATGATGGAGGCCTCTGTGTTCTTGGGGACCTTCAATGCTGCAGACATTTTTTGCTACCCTTCCTCAAATCTGTGCATCGACACATCCTATCTCTGAGCTCTACGGACAATTCCTTTGATCTCGTAGCTTGGTTTTTGCTCTGACATGCACTGTCAACTGTGGGACCTTATATAGACAGGTGTTTGCCTTTCCAAATCATGACCAATCAATTTAATTTACCACAGGTGGACTCCAATCAAGTTGTAGAAACATCTCAAGGATGATCAATGGAAACAGGATGTACCTGAGCTCAATTTCGAGTCTCATAACAAAGGGTCTGAATACTTATGTAAATAAGGTATTTCTGTTTTTTATTTTTAATACATTTGCTAAAATGTCTACAAAACTGTTTTCACTTTGTCATTATGGGGTGTTGACTGTGTAGATTGATAAGGGGGAAACATTATTACATGTTTTTTAGAATAAGGCTGTAACGTAACAAAATGTGGAAAAAGTCAAGGGGTCTGAATACTTTCCAAATGCACTATATATGTTGAAGAGGATGGGGCTCAAGCTGCATCCCTGTCTCACACCATGCCCCCGTGGAATGAAATGTGACCTGTTTCAGGAAACTAGGCGTATGTCACGACTTCACAGGAGAGCCATTTTAACGTTCTTTATAAAAAAAAATATCAAATTGCATTTTTCATCAGAAATGCCTTCTGGAACATTTGAACTTTCATGTGCCTTAATAACAAAGTTGTATACCATCTGTAAATACAAATAAAGTTGTTAAATTACGAGCCTAGTTGGTTTAGTCACAGAAAAAGTCAGGAACCTTCCCGCAAGCCATGATTAGCTGAGAGAATGAATGAGCTGGACATCCCGAGAGATGAGTTTCAGATTGGTCTGCGGTGTAGCATCTTGTGTCTATAAATTGATCTGCTCGTTATGCTTAGATAATCCGTTCTACTGCAGTTTTCTTGAAAAATATAACGCTAGCCATGAAGAACTGCAAATATCTTGCTAATGCGACACTGATGTCATCAAAGCACGATGTATGTTTGTTGTTGTTGAACTCTGTCGAACGCTGAAACTGAAACCTGTCGAATGTCAAAACCTGAACTAAAGACCTCGGTTTAAAAGCTGACAGTGTTTTTATATACTTTTATTTTACTTTGAATCCTGCGGCTGTTGGGCTAAATTTCTGTGAGCACTGCTATCTCTCCCGGGACCCTGCCAGATTCCGTAAAGGGGGAGAGACGCGAAAGCCCAGCTAGCCTAGCTGGCTCGGCGGTCTCAAAGCCGCTATTGAACGATTCCAACGTTGCAGAAGCTGTGTTTACTTTGCTTTGTTCCGGGACAATGTGGACCGCGTTGACTTTCAATGTAGCAACTGCTTGCTTGTGGAGGACTACAGGATCGAAGTAGCTACTCTTAGCAAGCAAGTAGCAAACCTACATAAGCTACTGGGGAACTCACGCCCACCTACTTTTTATTTTTCGCCGCCGTGTCGGCTCTCCACAGCCGACTGGTCCATGCTAGGCAGGGCTCCATCCCTGAATGGGTCTCCCCCTTCCCTGCAGAATGGAGCTGATCTCGACCAAACCAACCAGCCATGGGTTACGTCACTTGCCGTGGAGGTCGAAGAAGGCGTCCTCTGGCAACGGCGGTCTCCATGGAGATGTTGAGCCCGGAACTGACACAGACCAGAAACAGCTTTGCCGCCCTGGATCCAGAGGTTCCGGTGCCTTCTTCCTTGGTGGCTTCCCAATCAAGATCGGCTCCGGAGGTACCTGCGTCTTCGTCCTCGGCTCTGTCTCCCTCTCCGGTGGCTTCTACCTCGGGTTCAGATCCTCGGAGCTCCCAGCCTCACCAGACAGTGAGGCTGCCTGAGAGGAATGACGGAGTCCATCCAAATCATCTTGGCTCCTGGACTCTACTCTGTCCACGCATTTCAAGGCTGCGTTGAAACAATGACTGGTAAATGATCAAAGACCAGCTCAGATAATCCCGACAAATTGTGATAATGAGTCGTCATAATGCTGCATCAAATGTACATGATCTTAGGGGCATTGGCAAACACAATGTAAGTAATTTAATTTATGTACCCCTAACTGCACCGAATACATCTGTTTATCCTACAGCTATTGTAAGCAGTAATCATGAGCCTATAAACCAGAGTTACACTGTTAGCACTGAGGCGGTGTGTTAACCCACTGTTCCTAGGCCATCATTGAAAATAAGAATTTGTTCTTAACTAACTTGCCTAGGTAATAAAAATAAAAACTCTGCACAATCATCTCCAATGTAAATAACATGAGTAAGTCTACTGCTTTACACCTCCTGCTATAATGTGGATAAAGAGTTACTTGTCTAACAGAACACAGAGGGTGTTCTTTAACGGAAGCCTATCAAATATAATCCAGTTAGAATCAGGAATTCCCCAGGGTAGCTGTTTAGGCCCCTTGCTTTTTAACATTTTTACTAACGACATGCCACTGACTGAGTAAAGCCAGAGTTTCTATGTATGCGGATGACTCAACACTATACACGTCAGCTACTACAGCGACTGAAATGACTGCAACACTCAACAAAGAGCTGCAGTTAGTTTCAGAGTGGGTGGCAAGGAATAAGTTAGCCCTAAATATTTCTAAAACTAAAAGCATTGTATTTGGAACAAAACACTCACTGAACCCTAAACCTCAACTAAATCTTGTAATAAATAATGTGGAAATTGTGCAAGTTGAGATGACTAAACTGCTTGGAGTAACACTAGATTGTAAACTGTTATGGTCAAAACATATTGATGCAGTAGTAGCTAAGATGGGGAGAAGCCTTCTTAACAACACTATCAACAAGGCAGGTCCTACAGGCCCAAATGTGTGTTTTTTTGTCAATTTTAACCGCACACTTCTTTGTGTACATAGATTTTATAATGTTGTATGTTTTTAACCCGACACCGCTTTCCATTCATTTGTATAGCAGACCCTCATGCCAATATATATATATAAAAATAAAAAAAATCAACAAAGCATGACAAGACTTTGCCTTTGTTTTGGTTTGTTTGTTGGTCAATTAGGGTGTTCAGGGTGAATACGTCTCGTACAGTAATTTGGTAAAAAGCCAATTTGCCATTTGCTCACTACATTGTTTTCACTGAGGAAATGTACAAGTCTGCTGTTAATGATAATGCAGAGGATTTTCCCAAGGTTGCTGTTGACGCATATCCCACGATAGATTCTCTCCCTCTCTCTCTACCAACCTGATTCTCTCTCTCTCTCTCTCTACCTGATTCTCTCTCTCTCTCTCTACCTACCTACCTGATTCTCTCTCTCTCTCACACACTCTCTCTCTCTCACTCTCTCTCTACCTGTCTCTCTAGTGCAGTTTGCTTTGTGCTTTTGCTTCTCAATAGGTAATGTAGTTTTGTTTTGACTGTGTTGTAATTTGGTTTATTCTGATTGATTGGATGTGCCGGTCCTGAGGCTTCAGTGTTTTAGTAGAACAGGTTTGTGAACTCAGCCCTGGGACCAGCTGGATGAGGGGACTCTTTTCAGCTCAACTCTTGTCATTGCAGGGCGTGGTAATGATATGAGAGGGGGTCTATGTATTTTAGATGTTTCCAAAACTGAATTGCTCTTTCTCTCGCTCTCTCTACTTACCTGATTCTCTCTCTCTCTCTACTTGATTCTCTCTCTCTACCTGATTCTCTCTCTCTCACTCTCTCTCTCTCTCACTCTCTCTACCTACCTGATTCTCTAGCTCTCTCTACCTACCTGATTCTCTCTCTCTCACTCTCTCTCACGGTCTCTCTACCTGTTTCTCTCGCTCTCAATTCAATTTGCTTTATTGGCATGACTTAACAATGTACATATTGCCAAAGCGTACTTTGGAGATTAAGTAACAAATGTACAATATTAGCATAATTAAAATAATAATAATCAACATTGTCAACGGGACAATCAGTAACAACAATAATCAAGGGTAAAAATAACCATACAATGGACAATAACAATGGCATAGAGGACTTGTGCAGGTTGGTTGGTCAGTCAGACACTGTCTGAATAAGGGTTTCAAATTTGGGGAAATGACACTCTCTAATTGTTTTATATGTTTTACATTTCGTCAGGAAATGCAGCTCTGTCTCGGGTTCTGCTGTGGTGCAGTGGTTGCACAGCCTTTTCTCAACAGCGAGCTAACCTTGTCTAACCTTCTCAATGGCAAGGTTGTGCTCACTGAGCCTGTACTTTGTCAAGGTTTTTCTAATGTTTTGATCAGTAACCAATAGTTTGCCATGGTGTACTGTCGATTTAGGGCCAGATAGCACTGCAGTTTGCTTTGTGCTTTTGCTTCTCAATAGGTAATGTAGTTTTGTTTTGACTGTGTTGTAATTTGGTTTATTCTGATTGATTGGATGTTCTGGTCCTGAGGCTTTAGTGTGTTAGTGAACTCTGGGACCAGCTGGATGAAGTGACTCTTTTCCTTGCTCAGGTCTTGTCATTGCAGCGCTTGGTAATGATATGAGAGGGGGTCTATGTATTTTAGATGTTTCCAAAACTTAATTGCTCTTTCTCTCTCTCTCGCTCTCTCTCTACCTGATTCTCTCTACCTACCTTATTCTCTCTCTCTCTCTCTCTCTACCATATTTTCTCTCTCATTCTACCTGATTCCTTCTCTCTCTACCTTATTCAATTTTCAATTCAATTCAATTCAATTTGCTTTATTTGCATGACGTAACAATGTACATATTGCCAAAGCTTACTTTGGATATTTACAATATGAAAATAATAAGAATCAAAATTGTCAACGGGACAACACTAACAACAATAACCAAGGGTCAAAATAACCATACATTGAACAATAACAATACAGTAGAGGACATGTGCAGGTTGATTGGTCTGTCAGACACTGTCCCTCCCTTATTATCTCTCTCTCTCTCTCTACCTGATTCTCTCTCTCTACCTTATTCTCTCTCTCTCTCTTTAACTGATTCTCTCTCACTCTACCTTATTTTCTCTCTCTCTCTCTACCTTATTCTCTCTGTCTACCTTATTCTCTCTCTCTCTCTCTCTCTCTCTCTACCTGATTCTCTCTCTCTACCTACCGTATTCTCTCTCTACCTACCGTATTCTCTCTCTCTACCTGATTCTCTCTACCTACCTTATTCTCTCTCTCTACCTGATTCTCTCTAACTCTACCTTATTCTCTTTCTCTCTCTACCTGATTCTCTCTCACTCTCCCTTACTCTCTCTCTCTCTACCTGATTCTCTCTGTCTGTACCTTACTCTATCTCTCTACCTTATAATCTCTCTCTCTCTCTACCTAATTCTCTCTCTCTCTCTACCTGATTCTCTCTCTCCTGTGACAGTGGTGTCCATGTGATATTTCCCATATGATGCTTGTCGACTCTGTTTGAACAAGATATCACAGCACACCCTTAAGCAGGGCATTTTACCAGCAGGTGTTTACCTGATCGCCAGCAGGTGTTTACCTGATCACCAGCAGCTGGTGTTTGCCTGATCGCCAGAAGGCATTTACCTTCTTTTTTTCCCTTCACCTTTATTTAACCAGGTAAGCTAGTTGAGAACAAGTTCTCATTCACAACTGCGACCTGGCCAAGATAAAGCAAAGCAGTGCGACACAAACAACAACACAGAGTTACACATGGAATAAACAAGCGTACAGTCAATAACACAATAGAAAAAATATGTCTATATACAGTGTGTGCAAATCGCGTGAGAAGGTAGGCAATAAATAGGCCATAGTAGTGAAATAATTACAATTTAGCAGATTAACACTGGAGTGATAAATGAGCAGACGATGATGTGCAAGTAGAGATACTGGTGTGCAAAAGAGCAGAAAAGTTAATAAAAACAATATGGGGATAAGGTAGGTAGATTGGGTGGGCTATTTACAGATGGACTATGTACAGCTGCACCGCTGCTCAGATAGCTGATGTTAAAGTTAGTGAGGGAAATACAAGTCTCCAGCTTCAGCGATTTTTGCAATTCGTTCCAGTCACTGGCAGCAGAGAACTGGAAGGAAAGGCGGCCAAAGGAGATGTTGGCTTTGGGGATGACCAGTGAGATATACCTGCTGGAGCGCGTACTACGGGTGGGTGTTGTTATCGTCCCAGCGAGCTGAGATAACCCGAAGCTTTATCTAGCATAGACTTATAGATGACCTGGAGCCAGTGGGTCTGGCGACGAATACCTAGCGAGGGCCAGCCGACTAGAGCATCCAGGTCGCAGTGGTGGGTGGTATAAGGGGCTTTGGTAACAAAACGTGATAGACTGCATCTAGTTTGCTGAGTAGAGTATTGGAAGCTATTTTGTAGATGACATCGCCGAAGTCGAGGATCGGTAGGATAGTCAGTGGCGGCGTGAGTGAAGGAGGCTTTGTTGCGAAATAGAAAGCCGATTCTAGATTTGATTTTGGATTGGAGATTAATATGAGTCTGGAAGGAGAGTTTACAGTCTAGCCAGACACCTAGGTATTTGTAGTTGTCCACATATTCTAGGTCAGAACCGTCCAGGGTAGTGATGCTAGTCAGGCGGGCGGGTGCGGGCAGCGAACAGTTGAAGAGCATGCATTTGGTTTCACTAGCGTTTAACCTGTTGGGTCTAGGGGGCAGCATTTGCACGTCTGGATAAAAAAAATGTACCCGATTTAATCTGGTTACTAATCCTACCCAGTAACTAGAATATGCATATACTTATTATATATGGATAGAAAACACTCTAAAGTTTCCAAAACTGTTTGAATGGTGTCTGTGAGTATAACAGAACTCATTTGGCAGGCAAAACCCTGAGACATTTTCTGACAGGAAGTGGATACCTGATGTGTTGTATTGAGTTTAAACCTATCCCATTGAAAAACACAGGGGTTTAGGAATATTTTGGCACTTCCTATTGCTTCCACTAGATGTCACCAGCCTTTACAAAGTGTTTTGAGTCTTCTGGAGGGAGATCTGACCGAACAAGAGCCATGGAACGGTGATGTCCCATTAGACACCTGGCGCGCTACTTCATGTTGGGTACCCTCGTTCCAATACGTTATAAAAGGCTATGCATTCGTCCACCTTGAATATTATTCATGTTCTGGTTAAAAAAGGCCCTAATGATTTATGCTATACAACGTTTGACATGTTTGAACGAACGGAAATATATTTTTTCCCCTCGTTCATGACGAGAAGTCCGGCTGGCTTACATCATGTGCTAACGAGACGGAGATTTTTGGACATAAATGATGAGCTTTTTTGAACAAAACTACATTCGTTATGGACCTGTGATACCTGGAAGTGACATCTGATGAAGAGAATCAAAGGTAATGGATTATTTACATAGTATTTTCGATTTTAGATCTCCCCAACATGACGTCTAGTCTGTATCGCAACGCGTATTTTTCTGGGCACAGTGCTCAGATTATTGCAAAGTGTGATTTCCCAGTAAGGTTATTTTTAAATCTGGCAAGTTGATTGCGTTCAAAAGATGTAAATCTATAATTCTTTAAATGACAATATAATATTTTACCAATGTTTTCTAATTTTAATTATTTAATTTGTGACGCTGACTTGACTGCCGGTTATTGGAGGGAAACGATTTCCTCAACATCAATGCCATAGTAAAACGCTGTTTTTGTATATAAATATGAACTTGATAGAACTAAAAATGCATGCATTGTCTAACATAATGTCCTAGGAGTGTCATCTGATGGAGATTGTAAAAGGTTAGTGTATCATTTTAGCTGGTTTTATGGTTTTGGTGACCCTGTCTTTGACTTGACAAAACATTACACACAACTCTTGTAAATGTACTGTCCTAACATACTCTAAATTTATGCTTTCGCCGTAAAACCTTTTTGAAATCGTAAAACGTGGTTAGATTAAGGAGATGTTTATCTTTCAAATGGTGTAACATAGTTGTATTTTTGAAAAATTTGAATTTTGACATTTATTTGGATTCAAATTTGCCGCTCTTGAAATGCACCTGCTGTTGATGGAGTGCACCACGGGTGGCACGCTAGCGTCCCACCTAGCCCCAAGAGGTTAAGAGCAGTTGGAGGCCACGGAAGGAGTGTTGTATGGCATTGAAGCTCGTTTGGAGGTTAGTTAACACAGTGTCCAAAGAAGGGCCAGATGTATACAGAATAGTGTCGTTTGCGTAGTGCTGGATCAGGGAATCACCCGCAGCAAGAGCGACATCATTGATATATACAGAGAAAAGAGTCGGCCCAAGAATTGAACCCTGTGGCACCCCCATAGAGACTGCCAGAGGTCCGGACAACAGGCCCACACTGAACTCTGTCCGCGAAGTAGTTAGTGAACCAGGCGAAGCAGTCATTTGAGAAACCAAGGCAATTGAGTCTGCCTATAAGAATACGGTGATTGACAGAGTCGAAAGCCTTGTCAGGTTGATGAAGACGGCTGCACAGTACTGTCTTTTATCGATGGCGGTTATGATATCGTTTAGTACCTTGAGCGTGGCTGAGGTGCACCCGTGACCAGCTCGGAAACCGGATTGCACAGAAGGTACGGTGGGATTCAAAATGGTCAGTGATCTGTTTAACTTGGCTTTCAAAGACTTTAGAGAGGCAGGGCAGGATGGATATAGGTCTATAACAGTTTGGGTCTAGTGTCACCCACTTTGAAGAGGGGGATGACCGCGGCAGCTTTCCAATCTTTAGGGATCTCGGACGATACGAAAGAGAGGTTGAACAGGCTGGTAATAGGGGTTGCAACAATGGCGGCAGATAGTTTTAGAAATAGAGGGTCCAGATTGTCTAGCCCAGCTGATTTGTACGGGTCCAGGTTTTGCAGCTCTTTCAGAACATCTGCAATCTGGATTTGGGTGAAGGAGAAACTGGGGAGGCTCGGGCAAGTAGCTGCGGGGGGTACGGAGCTGTTGGCCGGGGCAGCCAGGAGGAAAGCATGGCCAGCCGTAGAGAAATGCTTATTGAAATTTTCGATTATCATGGATTTATCGGTGGTGACCGTGTTACCTTGCCTCAGAGCAGTGGGTAGCTGGGAGGAGGTGCTCTTGTTCTCCATGGAGTTTACAGTGTCCCAAAACTTTTTGGCGTTAGAGCTACAGGATGCAAATTTCTGTTTGAAAAAGCTAGCCTTTGCATTCCTGACTGACTGCATGTATTGGTTCCTGACTTCCATGAACAGTTGCATATCGCGGGCACTATTCCTAGCTATTGCAGTCCGACACAGGATGTTTTTGTGCTGGTCAAGGGCAGTCAGGTCTGGAGTGAACCAAGGGCTATATCTGTTCTTAGTTGTAATTTTTTTGAAAGGGGCAGGCTTATTTAAGATGGTGAGGAAAATATTTTTAAAGAACAACCAGGCATCTTCGACTGACGGGATGAGGTCAATATCCTTCCAGGATACCCGGGCCAGGTCGATTAGAAAGGCCTGCTCGCAGAAGTGTTTTAGGGAGCGTTTGACAGTGATGAGGGGTGGTTGTTTGACCGCGGACCCATAGCGGATGCAGGCAATGAGGCAGTGATCGCTGAGATCCTGATTGAAAACAGCAGAGGTGTATTTGGAGGGCAAGTTGGTCAGGATAATATCTATGAGGGTGCCCATGTTTACGGATTTAGGGTTTGTCATGACGTTGGCCTCTTTGAGTACAGGGAGGACAGTTGACCCCCTCCCCCTTGCACCATCCCCCAACCTACCTCCCCCCACCCAGGCCCTGTGTGAAGGGGTTGTAAAACTCTAAGAGGAGAATCTCTTGCCACATGGCCCATAGAGAGACACAGGAAATTCTTCCAACTCACAGAATTGGGGAGCCAAGCGACATTTGTGTTCTGGAGAAGGTATGGAAGACTGGTGAAGAATCCAGCTACGAACTGGTCCGCTTGGAACAATTTTGTGATACTCAGAAGAGACAATATAGCCATATTACCATAAAACTGTTTATATAATAGCCTCAGCGATGGGACTTGCATCCAAATGGTTGTATAGAATGTATTAATAAGGATAAAGCTATTTGTAATACATTGAGATGCTATGTACTGATGTTAATGTGATAGAATTGTATTTCTGTACCAAGCTTAACTCAGTCATCGGCACGCCCCCAGGGACACAGACAGGACCAGGCGTCATGTGACAAGCCTGTTCTATGTTCACTATAAAACTCCACCCTGATTTACTTTCTTCAGACCAGGCCTCCACTCCATTGCGAGTTGGCCAATAGGTTTGACCATCCAATCCATCTACTGAAAGTGAACCATACCACGTGGTTAACTTTTAGACTATTGATACCGACAGAATAAGAACAAGTGTTTGATATTAATTAATAGTCTGCAGCTAGAAATTATATCATTGAACGCGAAGACCGACGAAACATCCATTCTATAACGACATTAATGAATGTCGCTTTGAAAGATCCATTCTAACCGAGAGAGAGAGAGAGAGAGAACGCGGACAAAACTCTCCAACAGAACGACGCTCCAACAAGGATCCCGACGACACACTGAGCGTAAATATATATTGATTGCAATTGTTCCCGAATGAGTGAGCGTTCATGTGCAAAGGATTAGCATATCAATTGTTAATATTAATGAACTCTGTGTACCTCCTCAGCTGAACTTTTATGACCCATTGTTGAACAAGACACCAGCCATGCCTGTTAGCCACTAGGGCACATTACTCTACCAATTCTTTGTGATGATAATTACTGTTTGTATACTTTCTGTGAATTACTTAGTTTAGTAAATAAATGATTTTAAGACAATTGATGTATGGATGACTCTTAGTAAAGGCTGGGTTCATGCAGATACAACAATTTACGACATTTGGAATGAGACTGGACGCGAGGTAAAATACACCATTTAAACCAGAAGATAATCGGCCTATACTATAATAGAATATAATATATAATGTTATAATATAGGAAAGTTATATTAGGAAAATTATAACTTTGTAATCTGAATATTTTCCTTGGTGCCCCGATCTCCTAGTTAATTACAATTAAACGATTAATCAGTTTAATCACGTGATAATTATTACAGGGAGTTAATTGATAAACATGTCTTCAGTTTAATGGTACCCCAAAGACACGACAGGTTGTACCTGGTGGGTTCCTTGATGATTTGTGTGAGGGCATCTAGCTTAGGGTGTTAAGCATATCCCAATTAAGGTCACCTAACAGAACGAACTCTGAAGATAGATGAGGGGCAATCAATTCACATATGGTGTCCAGGGCACAGCTGGGAGCTGATGGGGGTCTATAACAGGCGGCAACGGTGAGAAACGTATTTCTGGAGAGATTGTTTAACCTCTTGACGGTCGCCTTGACGGTCGCCAGTGTTTACCTGATCGCCAGCAGTGTTTACCTGATCGCCAGCAGGTGTTTGCCTGATCGCCAGCAGTGTTTACCTGATCGCCAGCAGTGTTTACCTGATCGCCAGCAGGTGTTTTCCTGATCGCCAGGAGGTGTTTGCCTGATTGCCAGAAGGTGTTTGCTTGATTGCCAGCAGATGTTTACCTGATCACCAGCAGGTGATGATAAACCAAAAATTACTGACACCGAGAGAGGGAGGAGAGGAATGTGAGTATATACTGTATTTCTCACCTCTTAATATTGAGTTCATGGCACCACTTTAGTATTGTTTTGATGCGCCCACGGAGTGGAGCGTGCCACTTTCAGTGAATAGGACAACATCAAGTAGCCTAGGCCAAGTGCTGGAAAGTTTTTGTAGGACATTAGCCTACTGTCACGGGTGTCGTAGAGTAGAGACCAAGACGCAGCGGGAAAATGTACACTCATCTTCTTTTTATTATGGTGAAGAAGGGAAACACATACAACGTATACAAAACAAAACGAACTTGACAGTCTTGTCAGGCAAAATAGCTAAACAAGAACAATCTCCCACAAAAACCCATGAAAAACAAACTCCTAATTATAGGACCCTCAATCAGAGGCAACAATAACCAGCTGCCTCCAATTGAAGGTCCAACCCCAATTAACTAAACATAGAAATACAAAAAACTAGATAGAACATAGAAATATACTAACATAGAACAATGACTAACAAACCCCGGACTAATAAATCAAATACCCCTCTACCTAAACACATACACAAAACACACCCTGAACCACATAAAACAAACACCCCCTGCCACGTCCTGACCAAACTACAATAACAAATAACCCCTATACTGGTCAGGACGTCACACCTACATTTACTGATAGCCATGTAGGCTAATTGATTAATCTATTTAGAAACACTATAAGAGTTAGCAATCTAGCTGTGTTTTGAGTTCCCACTTCAATAATATTCATTATCTTCAGAAAGTATTCACAACCCTTGACGTTGTCCACATTTTGTTGTGTTACAAAGTGGGATTAAAAAAAATTGAATGAAAAATAAAACATTTATATATCGCGATATGAAAAGTGTCAATTTATTGCAATATGGATTAAAGAACATTTTGCCCAGCTTCATATCGCCCAGCTCTAACACACACACAGACGCACACCAGCTGGGGGGCTCTGCTCTGCTGACTAAATAAATTATAAGTTTGATCTGGGGACATGATAGGAGTGGATATTGAGCCTTGTCTGGTCTACTGACTCTCTGTGTCTCTCTCTATGATTCTCTCTGTCTCTGAGCTAATGGGGAGATAAGACCCCCTCCCCCCCACGCACACACACACGGACACAAGCATGGACACATACACACACATGGACGCAAGCATGGACACATACACACACACCACTCAGGGGATATGGTGTGATCCACCTGGGAGACAGACATGACAGACACTCTTTCTTCTGATTACCTATACATCTTAACTGGATCATTATCCTCCATCTTGTTATCTTAATGGGAGGAGAGATAGGGTGACACACACAAACACAAACACACACATACACATAAACACTAACACCAACAGGGTGTCAAACACGCCGAGTCCAGGAACCTGGAGGCATCTTAAGGGCTGTCTCATTTACAGATTAAAAAATGAAAGTGCCGAACATCAATTATTTACCCAATCCACCCAACCCCTTCGCTTTACCTCTCTCTCAGCCTCGTTCTCTCTCTACCCACCACCCCTCTTCCACACTCCTGCCCACCCCTGTGATCAAGGTGCTTTATGTTGCCTGAGCATTCACTACAACCAGAGGTAGAGAGGTAAAGAAGAAGAGAGGTAAAGAAGAAGAGAGGTAGAGAGGTAAAGAAGAAGAGAGGTAAAGAAGAAGAGAGGTAGAGAGGAAAAGAGGCAGAGAGGTAATGAAGAAGAGAGGTAAAGAAGAAGAGAGGTAAAGAGGAATAGAGGTAGAGAGGTAAAGAAGAAGAGAGGTAAAGAGGAATTGAGGTAGAGGGGAATAGAAGTAGAGCGGTAAAGAAGAGAGAAAAAGAAGAAGAGAGAGAGAGGAATAGAGGTAGAGGTAAAGAAGAAGAGAGGTAGAGAGGAAAAGAGGAATAGAGGTAAAGAATAAGAGCGGTAGAGAGGAATAGAGGTAGAGAGGAATAGAGGGATATAGGTAAAGAAGAAGAGAGGTAGTGAGGAATAGAGGTAGAGAGGTAAAGAAGAAGAGAGGTAGAGAGGTAAAGAGGAAAAAAGGTAGAGGGGTAAAGAAGAAGAGAGGTAAAGAATAAGAGAGGTAGAGGGGGATAGAGGTAGAGAGGAATATAGGTAGAGGTAAAGAAGAAGAGAGGTGGAGAGGAATAGAGGTAGAGGAATATAGGTAGAGGTAAAGAAGAAGAGAGATAGAGAGGTAGAGAGGTAAAGAAGAAGAGAGGTAGAGAGGAATAGGTAGAGAGGAATAGAGGTAGAGAGAAATAGAGGTAAAGAGGAATAGAGGCAGAGAGGTAAAGAAGAAGCGGTAGAGAGGAATAGAGGTGGAGAGGTAAAGAACTAGAGAGATAGAGAGGATTAGAGGTGGAGAGGTAAAGAAGAAGCGAGGTAGAGAGGAATAGAGGTAGAGAGGAAAAGAGGCAGAGAGGTAATGAAGAAGAGAGGTAAAGAAGAAGAGAGGTAAAGAGGAATAGAGGTAGAGAGGTAAAGAAGAAGAGAGGTAAAGAGGAATAGAGGTAGAGGGGAATAGAAGTAGAGAGGTAAAGAAGAGAGAAAAAGAAGAAGAGAGATAGAGAGGAATAGAGGTAGAGGGGTAAAGAAGTAGAGAGGTAGAGGGGAATAGAGGTAGAGAGGAAGAGGGGTAGAGAGGTAAAGAAGAAGAGAGGTAGAGAGGAATAGGTAGAGAGGAATAGAGGTAGAGAGGAATAGAGGTAAAGAGGAATAGAGGCAGAGAGGTAAAGAAGAAGTGGTAGAGAGGAAGAGAGGTGGAGAGGTAAAGAACTAGAGAGGTAGAGAGGATTAGAGGTGGAGAGGTAAAGAAGAAGCGAGGTAGAGAGGAATAGCGGTAGAGAGGAAAAGAGGCAGAGAGGTAATGAAGAAGAGAGGTAAAGAAGAATAGAGATAGAGAGGTAAAGAAGAAGAGAGGTAAAGAGGAATAGAGGTAGAGGGGAATAGAAGTAGAGAGGTAAAGAAGAGAGATAGAGAGGAATAGAGGTAGAGGTAAAGAAGAAGAGAGGTAGAGAGGAAAAGAGGAATAGAGGTAAAGAATAAGAGCGGTAGAGAGCAATAGAGGTAGAGAGGAATATAGGTAGAGGTAAAGAAGAAGAGAGGTAGAGAGGAATAGAGGAATATAGGTAAAGAAGAAGAGATGTAGAGAGGAATAGAAGTAAAGAGGAACAGAGGTAGAGAGGAATAGAGGTAGAGAGGAAGCGAGGTTGAGTTAAAGAACAAGAGAGGTAGAGAGGAATAGGTAGAGAGGAAAAGAGGTAGAGAGGTAAAGAAGAAGTGAGGTAGAGAGGAATATAGGTAGAGGTAAAGAACAAGAGAGGTAGAGAGGAATAGAGGTAAAGAGGAAAAGTGATAGAGGGGTAAAGAAGAAGCGAGGTAGAGAGGAAAAGAAGTAGAGAGGAAGAGAGATAAAGAGGAATAGAGGCAGAGAGGTAAAGAAGAAGAGGTAGAGAGGAATAGAGGTGGAGAGGTAAAGAAGTAGAGAGGTAGAGAGGAACAGAGGTAGAGAGGAGTAGAGGTAAAGAGGAATAGAGGCAGAGAGGTAAAGAAGAATAGAGGTAGAGAGGAATAGAGGTAGAGAGGAAGAGAGGTAGAGAGGTAAAGAAGAAGAGAGGTAAAGAAGAAGAGGTAGGGAGGAAGAGAGGTAGAGAGGAATAGAGGTACAGAGGTACAGAGGAAGAGAGGTAGAGAGGTAAAGAAGAAGAGAGGTAAGAGAGGAATAGACATAGAGAGGAATAGAGACAGAGAGGTAAAGAAAAAGAGGTAGAGAGGAAGAGAGGTATAGAGGAAGAGAGGAATAGAGGTAGAGAGGTAAAGAAGAAGAGAGAGAGAGGAATAGAGATAGAGAGGTAAAGAAGAAGAGAGGTAGAGAGGTAAAGAGGAAAAGAGGTAGAGGGGTAAAGAAGAAGAGAGGTAAAGAATAAGAGAGGTAGAGAGGAATATAGGTAGAGGTGAAGAAGAAGAGAGGTGGAGAGGAATAGAGGTAGAGAGGAAGAGAGGTAGAGAGGTAAAGAAGAAGAGAGGTAGAGAGGAATAGGTAGAGAGGAATAGAGGTAGAGAGGAATAGAGGTAAAGAGGAATAGAGGCAGAGAGGTAAAGAAGAAGCGGTAGAGAGGAATAGAGCTGGAGAGGTAAAGAACTAGAGAGATAGAGAGGAATAGAGGTGGAGAGGTAAAGAAGAAGCGAGGTAGAGAGGAATAGAGGTAGAGAGGTAAAGAAGAAGAGAGGTAGAGAGGAATAGATGTAGAGAGGAATAGAAACAGAGGTAAAGAAGAAGAGAGGTAGAGAGGAATAGAGGTAGAAAGGAGTAGAGGTAGAGAGGTGAAGAAGAAGAGAGGTAGAGAGGAATAGAGATAGAGCGATAAAGAAGAGAGGTAGAGAGGTAAAGAAGAAGAGAGGTAGATCCTACATATTTACATTATTCACAACCTCACTTTTGTTTCTGTGTATATAATGACAGTCTTATCTTCCATCTTCCAACTCATCAAGCCCATTAACATGCATTCTGTGTCTAAAATGTAGTCAGACAGGAGTTGCCTGAGTGTGGGTGTAGAGAGATTAAAATCCTCTGCTATTTAAAAGGTCAGATTTAAAATGATCTCATCTGAGTATTCTAAATGAAGGCTTGTTGGTTGTGTGGTTTGTGATTGACCTGTGTCTCTGTCTTTGCAGTGGAGAGATGAGAACACAACACTACTGTCTGACTATGTCAGAGAGTTGGAGAACAGTTCAGAAAGACACACTGGTATTCTTCAATACTCATAATCAATCAAATCTATCTTTTCACACCAACATCTCAGTCCAGAGACCTTAAACAGGGTTCAAAAGTGTTGCAGTACAGAGACACAGGTCAATCACAAACCACACAACCAACAAGCCTTCATTTAGAATACGCAGATGAGATCATTTTAAATCTGACCTTTTAAATAGCAGAGGATTTTAATCTCTCTACACACACACACACACACCCACTCACTCACTCGCTCACGGACGCACACACACACACACACACACACACACACACACACACACACACACACACACACACACACACACACACACACACACACACACACACACACACACACACACACACACACACACACACACACACACACACACACACACACACACACACACACAGCAGTTGGCCTTCTGACAGGCAGATAAGCGACTTGAAAGACACTTGAAAAAACAATGATTCACTAACAAAAGAGACAAAACAACTCAATCAGGTAAACGAGGGATTACGAAAGGAAAAAGAAAGAGAAAAAGGCATCCCTTCATCGTTTAACATAATCAAATCCATTTTCCGTCACACCTCTCTGTGTGCTGACCCACACTGACCTCCTGCATTTCATTTCTACCACTATTAGAAGTGAGTCGCTTTCATGTTGTAGAACGTTGACAAATCACATTATGGACTGTGTGATAGCAGTGTGTGTGTGTGTGTGTGTGTGTGTGTGTGTGTGTGTGTGTGTGTGTGTACGTGTGTCTGTGTGTCTGTCTGTGTGTGTGTGTGTGTGTACGTGTGTGTGTGTGTGTGTACGTGTGTCTGTGTTTGTGAGTGTGTACGTGTGTACGTGTGTCTGTGTGTGTGTGTACGTGTGTGTGTGTGTGTGTGTGTGTGTGTGTGTGTGTGTGTGTGTGTTAGTAGCTTCTGTCCTGCTCTGAGAGTAGTTTAGCCATTATTATGACAGGCAGGCAGAACAGAGAGCCACACAGCTCCAAGGGCTCTCTTTCCCTTTTTCCCTTCTCTCTCTCACTCGCTCTCTCTCTCTCTCCCTCCCTCTCCCTCTGCAGGGAACTGTCACCCTAACAGGTCTTTAGATCATTCCCCAACATTACCATCGACAGCTGGGGGTAAATAAAGACATTGAAAACACACAGAGGACAAGTTGGAGCCTGTGAGACCAGGGGAGACTGGAGCATTTTTACATTTTTTTTACATTTTAGTCATTTAGCAGACGCTCTTATCCAGAGCGACTTACAGTAGTGAATACATGCATTTTTTTTGTTTGTTGTTGTACTGGCCCCCCGTGGGAATCGAACCCACAACCCTGGCGTTGCACACACCATGCTCTACCAACTGAGCCACAGGGAAGAGCAGCATGCTATGTGTGCATGGGTGTGAGTGTGTCATCCAGAGTGGATGTGGTCTACCTCTAACTCAACGGTTCACAATCTTCCGTTCCAGAGACCACCAAATCACCGTCAAAAGTTATTGAAGACAAATTCAGAGTAGATTTTATCACTGAATGTAAAAGAATAAAGGCCTATTATTAATATTATTATTAACAGTTTGCATTGTGAAATGTAATGTAAAATTGCTTATAATACCATTAATACTCCCAACTGTTATTCTTTTTGGAAGAAAAAAATCCCTACAAAGAATACAAATTTGCGGACCACTGCAGACCACCGGTTGAAAACCCCTGCTCAACCTCTCTCTGCTTGTCAAACTGGTCCAACCAAACCAATCCTATTATGCAGAATGCTACGGAACTAAGGAGAAGAAAAGACCGGAACAGAGGAATAGGGTTCATTCCAAAACTATTCCCATCCATGCCAAGGAACTGTCAGATATGACAATATGTTAAAATGTTCCATTCCTGGAGCTTTAGGACCATTGTGGTGGAACACTGAATCAGAATGTTGTGGCGGAACACTGAATCAGAATGTTGTGGCGGAACACTGAATCAGAATGTTGTGGCGGAACACTGAATCAGAATGTTGGGGCGGAACACTGAATCAGAATGTTGTGGCGGAACACTGAATCAGAATGTTGTGGCGGAACACTGAATCAGAATGTTGTGGCGGAACACTGAATCAGAATGTTGTGGCGGAACACTGAATCAGAATGTTGTGGCGGAACATTGAATCAGAATGTTGTGGCGGAACACTGAATCAGAATGTTGTGGCGGAACACTGAATCAGAATGTTGTGGCGGAACACTGAATCAGAATGTTGGGGCGGAACACTGAATCAGAATGTTGGGGCGGAACACTGAATCAGAATGTTGTGGCGGAACATTGAATCAGAATGTTGTGGCGGAACATTGAATCAGAATGTTGTGGCGGAACACTGAATCAGAATGTTGTGGCGGAACATTGAATCAGAATGTTGTGGCAGAACACTGAATCAGAATGTTGTGGCGGAACATTGAATCAGAATGTTGTGGCGGAACACTGAATCAGAATGTTGTGGCGGAACACTGAATCAGAATGTTGTGGCGGAACATTGAATCAGAATGTTGTGGCGGAACACTGAATCAGAATGTTGGGGCGGAACACTGAATCAGAATGTTGGGGCGGAACACTGAATCAGAATGTTGGGGCGGAACATTGAATCAGAATGTTGTGGCGGAACACTGAATCAGAATGTTGTGGCGGAACATTGAATCAGAATGTTGTGGCGGAACACTGAATCAGAATGTTGTGGCGGAACACTGAATCAGAATGTTGTGGCGGAACACTGAATCAGAATGTTGTGGCGGAACACTGAATCAGAATGTTGGGGCGGAACATTGATTGTCTTTTTGTATGTTCTTTGTATGCCATTTTTTAAAATATGAGTTAACCAATGATATTAGGCCATACTTGGCCATGATTACAAACACCTGTGTGTCTCTTGACACTATATAAATGACTCATCTCGCAGTGTTTGTGATGATACCCTGATGAAGACAGCTTCGCTGTCGAAACGTTGGTTATTACATTTTTGCATCTGAGCTCTTAGAGTGTGCGGCTTTCCTTTATTTTCTAGGGGCGGAACATTGAATCAGAATGTTGGGGCGGAACATTGGGGTGAACATTCTATACATGTTATTAAGTGGAGTTTAGTAATATAATACAATCCTTCCGTCATAGAATTACCACACATTATACCATGGCATTGTTAAATACTAATTTCAGAGTAAATAGTATACAATTTCCAAGCTAATTAAGTGATAATGCCCGAGAAGCCGGTGTTTGGAGGACATATTGGCACGGGTGTTGTTAGCCCCGCGACAAAGTTGACCATGCCAATATAACCTCCAAACACCGGCTTCGAGGGCATTATCACTTTAATACAACGGGTTACCAACATACTGAAATAATTATTGACTTTTTTCACGAACTTTTTTTAATGAATTTATTCATACTATTTCATCCTTAGCTAGTAAACCTGCTAGCTACTTCAGTGGATATTGCCACAATACTGGCAAATGAAAAAAATTATGGCGGCAAATATGTTGAACTGTAGCCATAGTATAAAAGGGATAATCAACTCAGGGCACTATGCTTTCTCTGGAAAACTCCACTAACGCATGATGGAACACACCTTCCACATCATACATTATTTTCCAGAGAACGCATAGCCCCTCATTGATTATCCCTTACGTATTATATGTACCTTTATGCCTCACCCAAACTCTGCTTTGTTCGCTACAATTACGGTTGCAAAGGGTCGGAAACTTTCCGGTAAATATCTGGAATTTTTAGAATTTTGCTTAAATTCATCAAAAAAGTTAGCTTATAACAGTGAACCTTTTAAAAACACTTATCTTACAAAGGAGTTGTTCAATCTAACTGCTTAACTATTTATCTGTACATGGAATTGTATTTGTGGTTTTTTTACTCATTTTTTTCTAATCTTTACAGGAAAATGCCACCGGCACAATCTGATGTGTGGAGACATTTCACTGCAGCTAATGTAGAAGGAAAAGCTGTGTACATTTGCAAATAATGTGCCAAATCATCTGAAGAATGCAACAAAGATGCAGAATCATCTGGCCAAGTACATAAAGTTCCCTCAGCGCTCACAACAAGCAAACTGACAAAAGTCCCTCTACTTCTATTCAAGCAGAAAATGATGCATCAGAAACCTTATCGATAGCAACACCTCATGGTCCTCCTGGAATCAGAAGTTTTTTTGACTCAATGGAAGAACGCAGTCAGAGAAATGCTGATGAATGTCTTGCTCGAGCTGTGTATGCAACTGGTTCACCTCTGATGCTCACAGGCAATGTGTATTGGAAGAGATTTCTGAATGTTCTTCACCCAGCATACACCCCTCCAACCAGACATGATTTATCTACTCATTTGTTGGCTGCAGAGTTCAACAGAGTTCAAGTGTAGGTCAAGTAAATCATAGAGAAAGCAGACTGTATTGCAATCATCTCTGATGGGTTGTTGAATGTTCGTGGGCAAGGAATAATTAACTACATAATCTCCACCCCTCAACCAGTATTCTACAAGAACAGACACAAGGGACAACAGACACACCGGTCTCTACTAGAAGTCGACCGATTCATCGGAATGGCCGATTAATTAGGGCCGATTTCAGGTTTTCATAACAATCGGTAATCGTCATTTTTGGACACCGATTATGGCCGATTACATTGCACTCCATGAGGAGACTGCGTGGCAGGCTGACTACCTGTTATGCGAGTGCAGCAACGAGCCACGGTAAGGTGCTAGCTAGCATTAAACGTATCTTATAAAAAACAATCAATCTTAACATAATGACTAGTTAACTACACATGGTTGATGATATTACTAGTTTATCTAGCTTGTCCTGCGTTGCATATAATCGATGGGGTGCCTGTTAATTTCTCATTGAATCACAGCCTACTTCGCCAAACGGGTGATTAAACAAGCACATGCGCAAAAAAAGCACTGTCATTGCACCAATGTGTACCTAACCATAAACATCAATGCCTTTCTTAAAATCAATACACAAGTATATATTTTTAAACCTGCATATTTAGTTAATATTGCCTGCTGAATTTCTTTTAACTAGGGAAATTGTGTCACTTCTCTTGCGTTCAGTGTAAGCAGAGTCGGGGTATATGCAGCAGTTTGGATAGCCTGGCTCAAACTGCTGCAGACCATTTCTTCCTAACAATGACCGTAATTAATTTGCCCGAATTGTACATAATTATGACATAACATTGAAGGTTGTGCAATGTAACAGCAATATTTAGACTTAGGGATGCCACCTGTTAGATAAAATACGGAACTTTCACTGAAAGAATAAACGTTTTGTTTTTTAAATTAATAGTTTCCGGATTTGACCATATTAATGACCTAAGACTCGTATTTCTGTGTGTTATTATATTATAATTAAGTCTATGATTTAATAGAGCAGTCACACTGAGCGGTGGTAGGCAGCAGCAGGCTCGTAAGCATTCATTCAAACAGCACTTTTCTGCATTTGCCAGCAGCTCTTCGCTGTGCTTCAAGCATTGCGCTGTTTATGCCTTCAAGTCTATCAACTCCCGAGATTAGGCTGGCAATACTAAAGTACCTATTAGAGCATCCAATAGTCAAAGGAATATGAAATACAAATGGTATAGAGAAATAGTCCTATAATAACTACAACCTAAAACTTATTACCTGGGAATATCGAAGACTCATGTTAAAAGGAACCACCAGCTTTCATATGTTCTGAGCAAGGAACTTAAACGTTAGCTTTCTTACATGGCACATATTACACTTTTACTTTCTTCTCCAACACTTTGTTTTTGCATTATTTAAACCAAATTGAACATGTTTCATTATTTATTTGAGACTAAATTGACTTTATTGATGCATTATATTAAGTTAAAATAAGTGTTCATTCAGTATTGTTGTAATTGTCATTATTACAAATATATATATAAAAATCGTCCGATTAATCGGTAGCAGGTTTTTTTGGTCCTCCAATAATCGGCATCGGCGCTGAAAAATCATAATCGGTCGACCTCTAGTCTCTACATTGCAGATGAGCTGATGGCAGTCATCAATGACCTTGGACCACAGAAGGTATTTGCACTGGTGACAGACAATGCTGCGAACATGAAGGCTGCTTGGTCTAAAGTTGAGGATTCCTACCCTCACATCACAACCATTGGTTGTGCTGCTCATGCATTTAATCTGCTCCTCAAGGACATCATGGCACTGAAAACAATCGATACTCTACAAGACAGCCAAGGAAATGGTTAGGTATGTGAAGGGTCATCAAGTTATAGCACCAATCTACCTCACCAACAAAAGTGAGAAGAATAAGAGCACCACATTGAAGCTGCCCAGCAACACCCATTGGGGTGGTGTTGTCATCATGTTTGACAGTCTCCTGGAGAGGAAGGAGTCTCTCCAATAAATGGCCATATCACCATCAACAGGATCCTCCTGGGTGGTGTATTTTGGGAGAGAGTGGTAAGCAGCTTGAAACTCCTGAAACCTATAGCAGTAGCCATTGCACGGATTGAGGGAGACAATGCCATCCTGTCTGATGTTCAGACTCTGCTTGCAGATGTAAGGGAAGAAATCCGTACTGCCCTGCCCACTTCATTGTTGCGCCAAGCAGAGGAAACTGCAGTTCTGAAATACATCAAAAAGCGCGAAGACTTCTGCCTGAAGCCGATACACACTGCAGTGTACATGTTGGACCCCAAGTATGCTGGCAAGAGCATCCAGTCTGGTGCAGAGATCAACAAGGCCTATGGTGTCATTACTACCATGTCTCACCACCTTGGCCTGGATGAGGGAAAGGTTCTTGGCAGTCTGGCGAAGTACACTTCCAAGCAAGGGCTTTGAGATGGAGATGCAATATGGCAGTCATGCCAACATATCTAATCAGCCACCTGGTGGAAGGGACTTTGTGGATCTGAGGCTCTTTCCCCTGTTGCCTCCATCATCCTCCAAATCCCACCAACATCAGCCGCCTCAGAGCGCAACTGGTCCTTGTTTGGGAACACACACATACACAGGCTGACCAATACAAGGGTTGAAAAATTGGTGGCCATCCGGGCAAATCTGAGGCTTTTTGAGCCTGACAACGAGCAATCCTCTACAAGGTTGGAAGGTGACAGTGAAGATGAGGCCTCAGAATCTGATGTTCAAGAGGTGGACATTGAGGAGGTCCAGGGAGAATACATGGAAGCCTGAGAGGAAGACAACCAAAGCTTGATTTTCTAGACTATCATTTTACAGATGTATGCTGAAAAGGTTTTTTGGGAGATGCGATGGATCATTGGGGATCATTCAATATTCCCTTTCTTTTGTTGTTCAGTGAAAACATCCCATGTGAAGAGTCAACACATTTAATTAAAGTTCAATTCATAACTATATTTAATATTTTTTTCTATTGGAAGGATTTAATAATTTGCAATTATGTCTACTTATGATAAGGTAAAACATTTCCAATGTAAAAAAAACATCTACATTTAAATGGTATTAATATTCATTTGCATATATTTCCGTTAATTCCCATATATTCCCATTAATTCCCACGGAAAGTTTGGAAACTTTCCTCTGAATATTCCCTAAAATGTGCAACTCTAGCTACAATAGAGGGTAGATTTAGGTAACTACTCTGTATTGTTCACCAGATGTTTTTCTGTAGACACACAGGCTCACTAATTGAGGCGCAGCACTCGTTAGGTTATATCATAAGGATAGAATGCTCTGTGAACTGTGTAGTTGAATCATCCTTACACTATACACTGAACAGACAAATATATCTATCCTTTTTCAGTAAAGCTTGAAGCTTTTCAGTCAGCCCAAGAAAGAAGATGTGGACCGGGTCCAACCTATAAAAGCTGTAGACTTTTATAGCTGTAGAGATATGAGACTACTTGAAAAATCTATAGCCTTTGTCATGGGCATTGACAAAACCCAATATCCTAAAATTGAGACCTGAGATGATGCTATTGTGATTCTCTAACATTTATTATATGATGTCCTTCTAGATTCAAAATATGTTTTGT
>NC_138304.1:81370000-81420000 GCF_965601325.2 Salmo salar | reverse complement strand
CCTCCCTCGGTCTTCTCTCCTTTCTTTCTGTCCGTCTACTATGGTCATGTCTCATGGGGAAGAGAGTTGGCAAGAAGCAGGCTTGCTACCATGGCAACAGGAACCCTCCCTCTCCCACAGGTCTCCTTAGCAACTGGTAGCTTGGCATTGTAGTAATGAGCAGACCCAGCTTGCCAGGCTAACAGACCACGAGAGGAGTGTGTGTGTACAGTGCCTTCAGAAAGTATTCATACCCCTTGACTTATTTCACATTTTGTTATGTTACAGACAGAATTCTAAATTGATTAAATTGAGATGTTTGGTCATTCTCACCCATCTACACACAATGCCCTATAATGACAAAGTGAAAACATGTTTGTGAATGGTAAGCAAATTGATTGAAAATAAAACACAGAAATATCTTATTTACATAAGAATTCACATCCCTGAAACAATGTTAGATTCGCCTTTGGCAGTGATTACAGCTGTGATTCATTCTGGGTCTCTAAGTCTCTAAGAGCTTTGCACACCTGGACTGTATAATATTTGCACATTATTATTTTTTAAATTCTTCATGCTCTGTCAAGTTGGTTGTTGATCATTGCTAGACAAACCTTTTCAAGTCTTGCCATAGATATTCAAGCAGATTTAAGATTTTTTTTTAACTAGGCCACTCAGGGACATTCAATGTTACCTTGGTAAGCAACTCCATTGTATATTTGCCCTTGTGTTTTAGGTTATTGCCCTACTGAAAGGTGAATTTGTCTCCTAGTGTCTGTTGGAAAGCAGACTGAACCAGGTTTTACTCTAGAATGTCGCCTGTGCATAGCTCTATTCCATGCATTTTTATCTAGAAAAACTCCCTAGTCCTTGCAGATGACAAGTATACCGATAACATGATGCAGCCAACAACATGCTTGAAAATATGAAGAGTGGTACTCAGTGATGTGTTGTGTTTGATTTGCCCCAAAATGAACACTTTGTATTCATTTTGTGTTCATTTCATGCTGCATTTATTGTAGTTTTATTGCAAACAGGAAAGATGTTTTAGAATATTTTTTATCTGTACAGGCTTCCTTCTTTTCACTCAGCTAATTAGGTTAGTATTGTAGAGTAACTACAATGTTGTTGGTCCATCTTCAGTTTTCTCCTATCACAGCCATTAAAATCAATAACTGTTTTAAAGTCACCATTGGCCTCATGAAATCGCTGAGGGGTTTCCTTCCTCTCCGGCAACTGAGTTAGTGAGGATGCCTGTATCTTTGTAGTGACTGGGTGTATTGATACACCATCCAAAGTGTAACTAATAACTTCTCCATGCTCAAAGGGATATTCAATTTCAGGTTTATTTTTATTTTTTACCCATCTACCAATAGGTGCCGTTATTAGTGAAGCATTGGAAAACCTTCCTGGTCTTTGTGGTTGAATCTGTGTTTGAAATTCACCACTCAACTGAGGGAACTTACAAATAATTGTATGTATGTGGTACAGAGAAGAGGTAGTCATTAAAACATGATATGTATAGAAGTTTTCTATATATGTTTGTTTGTTTGTGTGTGTGTGTGTGTGTGTGTGTGTGTGTGTGTGTGTGTGTGTGTGTGTGTGTGTGTGTGTGTGTGTGTGTGTGTGTGTGTGTGTGTGTGTGTGTGTGTGTGTGTGTGTGTGTGTGTGTTCCTGCTAGCTTTTTAACAGTGTATGACTAACAAAAGCAGCGTGAGAAATACCAAATAACTGAGCCTCTCCAAGGTATGAGTGTGAATTTTCCATTTGCAAACCATTTTCAAGAAAGATCAAATTCTTGACACATTTTAATGCATTTCATTGAGTTGACAGTCTGAAGAAGAACACTACATTTGAACCATTTAGCAGTATTTGTATGTGCTGAAATAACATAGTTCTTTCTTTCTGTGGGTGGAGTTATCATGTTTGAGTTTATGAAGCAGTGTCTGTGTGTTGTGCTTCGTTGTAGAGATCAGCTTTCTCCTCTCAGAGACACGGGGAACAATTCCCATGTGACATGGTTGATGATTGATTGTGTACACAACACCCACCCAGGATTAAGAGGGAGAGTAAAATGACATGACAATGATATGATATTCTATGGGCGTAATGTTTTACCAAAGCCTATTGGAAGATATAGCCTTCTATCAATGTATTTCTTTCTATTTGAATGGCAACCGTTACTAAGATACCGTATAAAATGAGGGACTCCTGGAAAGGGGAAAGCATTCTGGAGCTGTCCATTTGGTATTTTGTTACTTTGATATTTTGGAGTCATCTGATTCTGAAACATGTTAGCCTCAGTATGAACATAGATCTGATGCTGTAGAGTAGTGAAGTGATGGTCTCTCCAGAGACACAGTGCCAGGTGTCTCTGTCTTTAGGTGTGATGACAAGGCCTGTTTCTCAGCTCTCTCTCTCAGGTGTTATGGAGCCTGGAGCTCCCAAAGGTGTCTCCTCGCTTCACCTGGACTCAGCTCTCTCTGACGGAGCCGTGAGCTCCCACTGGGGACAGAGGTGTGAGCTACCAAAGGTGTCTCCTCTCCTCGTTCCACCTGGCATGGTGTGAAAGCTCAGGGAGGCACTTCGCTGTTCTCCAGGTGTGATTGCCTACAGGTAGATATTAGGAGTAGTAGTAGTGGTTGGGAAGAGGCCTGGCTCTAAACCCATTATTGTCACTCAGAACCCAGAGCTGGCCGCGATGCCCTGACGACTGGGCAACACAGTAACAGCACGCAGGGAGGATTTTCAGATCCCCTGTCCCGCTTTCAGATGCTCCTTAATCTGCCCAACTCTATTTTTATCTTTCCTCATCCTCCTCTCCCTCCCACCCCTGGGCTCTCCCTCTATATGTCCACTCCTTTCCTCCCTGTCCATCCCTCCATCCGTCTCTCCTTTCTCAGAGCAGTTTTCAGGCCAGTAGCTCCAATTAGTAGAGGGTCTGGTGGGGATTGGGCTCGCTGTTTGCCCCTAAGGCCTTCAGGCTCCCTTCCTGCTTACCTCTCCCAGATCTCTCTCAGGTTAGCGTCTCAGTTCCCTCCCAACTCTTCTCCCTCCTCCCCAGAGCAAAGCAGGGGGAGTGAAAGGCCTGCTGTCGCCTGAGGGGCTGAGGAGCGTAGGGCTGAGGCATGGCTCCAGTCCCTCTGCTGCTTGCAACACTGAGGAGGACAAGATTACTGGTACTATACTTCTCTCAGAGGCTAGAACATAAACACTTCTGGAACAGTTACTACTTCTACTGCTGCTATTATTACCACTAACACCAGACTATTACTATTGATACCTGTACCACTACTACTGCTACTGCTACTGCTACTACTACTGCTGCTACTACTGCTACTACTACTACTACTACTACTACTACTACTACTACTACTACTACTACTACTACTACCACTACTACCACTAGGGTTGAATATTTACCCAGTATTTTACAAATGTTCCATCCCGAGAATAAATCACTTTTCTCCATGGTAACCCAGTATTTCCCGCCAAAACCGGAAGTTTCATTCAAAAGCATATAAATGTATGGATTAGATTTTTCACATGCGCCAAATACAACAGGTGTAAACCTTATTGTGAAATGCTTACTTACAAGCCCTTAACCAACAATGCAGTTCACAGAGTTAAGAAAATATTTACAAAAATAAACAAAAATAAATCAAATCAAAAAGTAACACAAGAAAATTACATAACAATAACGAGGCTATATACAGGGGGTACGTACCGAGTCAATGTGCAGTTTAGTCAAAGTAATTTGTAAAGTGACTATGCATAGAAAATAAACAGCAAGTAGCAGCAGTGTAAAAACAGAGCGGGGGGGGGGGGGGTCAATGTAAGTAGTCCGGTGGCCATTTGAATAATTGTTCAGCAGTCTTATAGCTTGTGGATAGAAGCTGTTAAGGAGCCTTTTGTTCCTAGACCTGGCGCTCCGGTACCGCTTGCCGTGCAGTAGAGAGTACAGTCTATGACTTGGGTGACTGGAGTCTTTGACAATTCCTCTGACACCGCCTAGTATATACAGTTGAAGTCGGAAGTTTACATACACTTAGGTTGGAGTCTTTAAATCAAATTTTTCAACCACTCCACACATTTCTTGTTAACAATCTATAGTTTGGCAAGTCGGTTAGGACATCTACTTTGTGCATGACACAAGTCCTTTTTACAACAATTGTTTACAGACAGATTATTTAACTTATAATTCACTGTATCACAATTCCAGTGGGTCAGAAGTTTACATACACTAAGTTGACTGTGCCTTTAAACAGCTTGGAAAATTCCAGAAAATTATGTCATGGCTTTAGAAGCTTCTGATAGGCTAATTGACATAATTTGAGTCAATTGGAGGTGTACCTGTGGATGTATTTCAAGGCCTACCTTCAAACTCAGTGCCTCTTTGCTTGACATCATGGGAAAATCAAAAGAAATCAGCCAAGACCCCAGAAAAACAATTGCAGACCTCCACAAGTCTGGTTCATCCCTCCATACTGCTCAGGAAGGAGACGCGTTCTGTCTCCTAGAGATTAATGTACTTTGGTGAAAAAAGTGCAAATCAGTGTTTTCTATCCAAATCTACTATTAATATACATAATGTACATAAATCGGGTACGTTTTTTTATCCGGCCGTGAAAATACTGGCCCCTAACCCAGACAGGTTATGTTTGCAGGAAGAATGGGGAGGCTTGCAAGCCAAAGAACACCATCCCAACCGTGAAGCATGGGGGTGGCAGCATCATGTTGTGGGGGTGATTTGCTGCAGGAGGGACTGGTGCACTTCACAAAATAGATGGCATCATGAGGGAGGAAAATTTTGTGGATATATTGAAGCAACCTCTCAAGACATCAGTCAGGAAGTTAAAGCTTGGTCGCATACCTGTCTATATAAGGTCCCACAGTTGACAGTGCATGTCAGGGCAAAAACCAAGCCACGAGGTTGAAGGAATTGTCCATAGAGTTCAGAGACAGGATTGTGTCCAGGCACAGATCTGGGGAAGGGTACCAAAAAATGTCTGCAGCATTGAAGGTCACCAAGAACACAGTGGCCTCAATCATTCTTAAAGTTTGGAACCACCAATACACTTCCTAGAGCTGGCCACCCAGCCATCAGGGAGAAGGGCCTTGGTCATGGAGGTGATCACGAACCCGATGATCACTCTGACAGAGCTCCAGTGTTTCTCTATGGAGATGGGAGAACCTTCCAGAAGGACACCCATCTCTGCAGCACTCCACCAATCAGGCCTTTATGGCAGAGTGGCCAGACAGAAGCCACTCCTCAGTGAAAGGCACGACAGCCAGCTTGGAGTTTGCCAAAAAGCACCTAAGGGACTCTCAGACCATGAGAAACAAGATTCTTTGGTCTGAAGAAACCAACATTGAACTCTTTGGCCTGAATGCCAAGTGTCACATCTGGAGGAAACCTGGCACCATCCCTACAGTGAAGCATGGTGGTGGGAGCATCATGCTGTGGGGATGTTTTTCAGAGGCAAGTACCGGGAGACTAGTCAGGATTGAGGGAAAGATGAACGGAGCATCAGACTGGGGCTTAGACTGGGGCCAAGGTTCACCTTCCAACAGGACAACAACCCTAAGCACACAGCCAAGACAACGCAGGAGTGGCTTCGGGACAAGTCCTTGAATGTTCTTGAGTGGCCCGGCCAGAGCCCGGACTTGAACCCGGTCAAACATCTCTGGAGAGACCTGAAAATAGCTGTGCAGTGACGCTCTACATCCAACCTGACAGAGCTTGAGAGGATCTGCAGAGAAGAATGGGAGAAACTCATATGGGGTATTGGTTGTAGATTGATGAGGGGAAAAAAAAGCAATTTCATCCATTTTAGAGTAAGGCTGCAACGTAACAAAATGTGGAATAAGTCAAGGGGTCTGATTACTTTCCGAATGAACTGTATATGATATAGGCACATTACGCACGACAGAAAAACTCTAAAGCCCATAGATTAGATGTAGCTAGCTATATGCTGTCTTGGGTAAATAAATGAAACTCACCAGTAGGCTAATATTTTTGAGTGAGAACTGAATTACCGTACTGTATTGTATTATACTGTATTATATGGACTGGAATTACGCACCTCATTTAAACCATGAAAAGCAGAAGAGAACATGCGGTTCTGGTGCAGACCATGTGACCTACAAAGTTACAAATATGATTTCCATTTTGAAGTATCATAGGTCCTATTTCTATAATTAGTAGGCTGATGTGTCACGCTCTGACCTAAGAGAGCTGTTTTTTCTCTGTTTAGTTAGGTCAGGGTGTGGTAGGGGGTGGGCATTCTATGTGTTTGTTTTCTATGTTTTGGCTGGGTATGGTTTCCAATCAGAGGCAGCTGTCTATTGTTGTCTCTGATTGGAAGCCGTACTTAGGCAGCCTTTTTCCTTTGGTTTGTGTGGGTAGTTGTTTTCTGTTTTGTTAGATTAACCTGACAGAACTGTCGGCTGTCATTTTTGTTTATTTGTATTCAGTGTTCATTTTCATTACAAATTACGATGAGCACTCAACACGCTGCGCCTTGGTCCCCTTCATATGACGCACGTTACATGATGCACATATACCTTTCATAATATTTCAGCAAATGTTATTAGCCTACCTCCTCTTTCTCTCTCGTTGCTTCATTCCTCCCTAAATGAAATACGTTTTGTTGTCCTTATCGTCATCATTCTAATGACATCCTTAAATAATATAGGACTCGAATTAGATGCAGAAGGCTTTCACTTCTCTTCATGAAGATTGAATGCTTATGGGTCTGAATAAATAACTTTTATAGCCTACCGCCATCGCGAGTTTGCTCTTCTTTCTTACCTGTGTGTTCTATTGGCTGCTGTATTTAACATTCAGCAAAAAAAAGAGCTTGCATCCCTCTTCGAATAGTCTATTGCTATAAGAACTGCTAAGAAAATAATTTCAGCAAGCTATTCTAGTCTAGCTTATCCTGCATGGGACTCCAAGGGCTAAGGAGCGTTTTTTAAGGAGAGAGGCCAGCGGAGCACAGGTGCGTGCGTATTGCGCAAGAGACAAAGGCTATACGTTAGAAGCTTACTATGCATAACCCATCATTAATTAGCTAAATATAAGGCTAATACTGCATTGAATGTATTACCTGAAAGAGCTAGGCAAGGACGTCTATATATAGGGTTCTATATATCAATCTAGAACAGAATAGTCTATTTTGGATGCAATTTGAATGGATTTGGAGAGAGAGAAAGACCATATTCGATTAATAGGCTGTTTTAAAACTCTGCAGCTGCAAAAAAATTAAAAATCTGTACAATTAAAAAACAAGTTGACCCCGAAAGCCCGATGCAGATGGGTAGACTATGCTGCAGCAAATGTAGGCCTGCCCATCACAAGAAAAAAAGTTACCATGATGAGATGATAGGTCTACATGCATTGTGAACTGCGCTCCATACTGAGAGGCTGTGTCCCCACCCTGATCGTTGATTCATCATGCAGAGGCCATAAAGAAGCCAGATTTAGACATCACATATAATTTAACAGTTCCATTTCAAGCCATGCTGTTCATATAGCTAATATATTATAATTAACCGGTTTCTCGCAGTTATTTATCCTGGAAAAAGGGAGTGATTTTTGGCAGTAAATCTCAGTAAATCTAGGTAACCAGGTTCCCGCCATTCAACCCTACAACCCTACGACTACTACCTCTACTATGATAGCACCACTACAGCTGTCACGTACTATTGTTCCCACTACCACTACAGCAAGTACAACACAGTACCACAACTGGTAATATCATTACTATAGCACTCCCACTCCCACTCCCACCATAACCCACATATCTTTAGAACAACCTTGTATACTGCTGCTTGTGTTGACCTATTATTATTTCCCTTCAATCCATCAGAGCATTGTATCTCTCTCTTCTCCACTCCCCCAGCTACACCTTCCCCTTCTCTTCCCCCTCTTCCATTAATCCGTGAGCCTCCCAGTCCTTTATTTCCTTTCAAAGAGACAAGCACTGCCCGTGACATCAGTCACAGGAAGTGAATGTTTAGCGTCGACTCATTTCCATCGATCGCCTCCAGACAGGCTTAGTAGAATAGCGGCAGGCGAGAGGAGAGCCGTTCCCGCACAGCCCAGTCTGGCTCCTGCTCTCTCTCGCTCTCTCCCCGCATACAGAAAGAAAGCCTCTCTCTCCACAATAAACGCATACAGTCGTCAGCAGCTTTTATCTTCTCCCTCCACTCCTCCACTGCTGCTTATGATCAAATAAATGCTACGGCACGGAGTGTAGACTACCCATTGACAGCACCGACCGTGTGTAATGAAACACACACACACACACAGTTTTGTATTGCTATCCTTGTGGGGACCAAAGAATTGATTCCCATCTTATTTTCCCTAACACTAAATCTAATCCTAACTGTAACCTTAACCCTTAACCTGACCATTACCCTAACCTTAACCTTAACCCCAAACCCTAAAATTATACCTAACCCTAATTGTAACCCTAACCCTAACCCCTAAGCCTAAAATACAAATTTTCCTTGTGGGGGACCAGCAATATGTCCGAATTCCTTGTTTTACTATCCTTGTGAGCACTTCTGGTACCCACAAGGATAGTTAAACAAAAACACACACACACACATTGACAGGGCCGACCGTGCATAATGACGATTAGCTGTGTGAAATTGATGAATAAATAATGGTTGGAGCACGGTGGAAAATCAACTGCTTTTCTCTAGTGTCTAGTCCTACTATAAAGTTCTGAAGAACGCTCCTTTAGAACATTCCCCCAGAACACTCAGGGTTAGTATGGACTGTCCGTATTCCGTCTAAACCCCCTCTAATAGAACACCGTCCACATGCACAGTATGTTAAACAGAACGCTCAGAATTCTAGAACGCTCTGGAATGTGTAGCGTTCAAATGTGAAAGCAACACAAAAAAAATGGAATATAATTCATTACATGATGTTCCAGTGAATTCTCTAAAGAACCTCCCCATTCCACAGAGTTCTCCGATGAGGATAGAGTATAAAAACGTCCAGTCGGTGAGATGCAGAGGAAAGGGGAGCAACAACCTGTTCCACTCTTGGATGTTTACAGACCTGTGGCAGGGAGAGTAAATCAACATGGCTTCCTTGTGGTTTTCAGTTCAGCCTACAGTACAGTACTCTCGGATGAGCAGATGGTTCCTCCGTGTCAAATGTTTATAGCTAGTATCAAAATCAAGCGAATGCAGGGTATGTAGAATATCATGAATAAACCAAGGAGAACCAGTAAACTAGATGCTCCCAGATGTTTAAAGAAGTGCCCATAGACAGTGGTCCAAATGATGCTTGATTAAAAATGGATTCCCTGTACATCAACAGCTTTTCAAAACACAATATACTGTACAAGCTGTCTTTCTTGTACCTAATGAGCTTAGAGTGATGTACAGTGCATTCGGAAAGTATTGACTTTTCCCACGTTTTGTTACATTACAGCCTTATTCTAAAATGGATGAAATTATATTTGTTCCTCATCAATCTACACACAATAACACATAATGAAAAAGCAAAAAAAGGTTTTTAGAAATTTTTGCAAATGTATTAAAGATAAAAAAAAACAGAAATACCTTATTTACATAAGTATTCAGACCCTTTGCTATGAGACTCGAAATTGAGCTCAGGTGAATCCTGCTACCATTGATCATCCTTGAGATGTTTCTACAACTTGATTGGAATCCACCTGTGGTAAATTCAATTGATATGACATGATTTGGAAAGGCACACACCTGTCTATATAAGGTCCCACATTTGACAGTGCATGTCAGAGCAAAAACCAAGCCATGAGGTCGAGGAATTGTCTGTAGAGCTTGGAGACAGGATTGTATCACAGGTACAGATCTGGGCAAGGGTACCAAAAAATGTATGCAGCATTGAAGGTTCCCAAGAACAAAATGGCCTCCATCATTCTTAAATGGAAGAAGGTTGGAATGACTAAGACTCTTCCTAGAGCTGGCCGCCCTGCCAAACTGAGATATCGGGTGAGAAGGGCCTTGGTCAGGGAGGTGACCAAGAACCCGATGGTCACTCTGACAGGGCTCCAGAGTTCCTCTGTGGAGATGGGAGAAACTTCCAGAAGGACAACTATCTCTGCAGTACTCCACCAAACAGGCATTTATGGCAGAGACAGATGGAAGCCACTCCTCAGTAAATGGCACATGACAGCCCGCTTGGAGTTTGCCAAAAAGCACCTAAAGGACTCAGACCATGAGAAACAAGATTCTCTGGTCTGATGAAACCAAGATTGAACTCTTTGGCCTGAATACCAAGCGTCATGTCTGGAGGAAACCTGGCACCATCCCTATGGTAAAGCATGGTGGTGGGAGCATCATGCTATGGGGATGTTTTTCAGTGGCAGGGACTGGGAGACTAGTCAGGATCGAAGAGCAAAGTAAGGAGATATCCTTGATGAAAACCTGCTCCAGAGCGTTCAGGACCTCAGACTGGGGCAAAGGATCACCTTCCAACAGTAAAATGACCCTAAGCACACAGCCGAGACAAAGCAAGAGTGGCTTCTAGACAAGTCTCTGAATGTCCTTGAGCGGCCCAGCCAGAGCCCGGACTTGAACACAATCGAACTCTCTCTGGAGAGACCTGAAAATAGCAGTGCAGTGACGCTCCCCATCCAACCTGACAGAGCTTGAGAGGATCTGCAGAGAAGAATGGGAGAAACTCACCAAATACAGGTGTGCCAAGCTTGTAGCATCATACCCAAGAAGACTCGAGGCTGTAATCGCTGCCAAAGGTGCTTCAACGAAGTACTGAGTAAAGGGTCTGAATACTTATGTAAATGTGATATCTGTTTTTTAATTTTTAATACATTTGCAAACATTTCTAAAACCTGTTTATGCTTCGTCATTATGGGGTATTGTGTGTAGATGGATGAGGAAAATAAATGATTTAATCCATTTTAGAATAAGGCTGTAACGTAACAAAATGTGGAAATGTCAGGGGGTATGAATACTTTCCGAATGCACTGTACGTCCTAATCAAATCTTGTTATTGGAAGGTACTGTCCGTGTGCCAAAGGGACTATGTGTCTGATTGGGATCAGTCTGTCTGAGGTGAAAGGGTCTCAGCCTCCTAGACCCAGCATTAAGGAGACTCTACATCAAGGCTTCTTAAGACCTTATTGTGGCATCAGGATCAATGTCCAATAAATAGGATTGAGCTGATTGGCCAGATATCACTGGTGTCTCACAGCATTGCATTCTCTTCACGAACAACTGTAGTCTGGTCAGTGACCATACAGTAAAAGTTGTCAAGACAGCACAAACAGATCTGGGACCAGACTAGAACAACTGTTATATGTTTCTTTAGTTGATTCCCCACCAGGATCAGGACTGGTACCATAGAGATATAGTACATCTGTTAAGAGATGGCCGTATACGGATTTCAATCTGGCAGTTGTGTACTGCTGAACGCTAGCAGTGAAAAACATGTTTTCCTCAGAGAATATCAACAGGGACCTTTGTGACGTGGACAGGTCAAGCTGTCCATATGTCCAGCCAGGCCGGTCAAGCAACCTGCGCTTGTTTTTGTTCCGTCCCACCATTTCTGTCACATATCATCGTCATAGTCACCATTTCTACTCAAAATCGTCATGATCCTACTGATCGACCAATCCGTGTCCTGTCGCTGCGGTGTCGGGGTGAGCCCCAGCTAAGGAGTAGCCGAGATTTAAGCAGGATTAGCCTGGGATTGTCCTGGATTACCCAGGCTGGAGAGGGATTAGGTATGTAGTGTGTGTATTGAGGGAGAGTGTGTGTATAGAGCGAGAGAAAGAAAGAGGGAGGGAAAGAGCGAGAGCAAGAGAGAGAGAGAGAGACAGCCGGCCGAGCGTGGTGAGTCTGGGTCAAACTCAGTTTCTATTTATACTCCAGACTACACATGAGCTGCAGCAGTGCTAGCCTGGAAACACACACACACAAACACACCAACTAGCCCTCACACTCTCACGTCAGAATTACACGTTCATCCATGTTTCTCAAATGTAACATTTTGAAGTTGTTGCAAATTAAAAATGTTGAAGTGTTTAAGTTTAAGTAACTCCACATTTTTAAGGTTAGGCTGAAGTTGAGCCATTAACTCATAAAGCTTAAGGATAAGCATTAACTCTGAATGGTTAAAGTAAGGTTTGGGATAGGCTTAAAACAAAAATCTCAAAAACAGCTTTCTATCACTGGATTCAAAAATGCGACCTTTGGCACTAGAAGCAGATGCTTACGCACATCCGCCATCCTTGTCCACAGCACCAAAGCAAATCCAAAACCTACTTGAAGGTAACAGCGCCCACTGTTTCCCCTAGTGGACGGTTTCCACGTCATTTTCAGATGTCCTCAGACATGGATGGACGTTGAATACTGACTTGTATCACGGTTGCCCTGGTGGAACACACAGCAGCAGTGCTAACCTGTTACACAACTCACCCTGCAGGAGTAGAACTGTAGAGACCTGAAGACGAGGTCACTCACTGTGCTATCAGTCACACTCAATCTCTCCCAGTGTGTGTGTACGTGTGTAAAAGTGCTTGTGTCACACTCAATCTCGCCCAGCCTCAGGCAAGGCCTCTCAGCTTCATGATAGAATATATTTGTGACAAGTTAATATAGAGACTACTGTTAATACAGCATGGCAGTGAGACATGACACGGTGGTTGAACGCCCCTAAACTTGCTCATTTGTATCCTGGTTGTGCAGAACAGTGTTAACCACAATGGACAACTCCAATGTTTTTTATGGATGTGAAAATCAAACCTCCTTTTAAGTAAAATATAATTTATATTCTTATAGGTTCCATATAGGTCCCAGTAGCCTCTTGGGAAATTGCATAAAGGATTCACGTAGTGGTCATAAGTCTGGTAATACAAGGCTAAGGTCCCAGTACTCCTAGTAGGGTAGTAACAGTGATAGTGGTGGTTGCATGTTCTACCACACTTGACTTGCTAATCAGTGAGGCTGACTGTTCCACATAGGTAGCGATAGTTCGCTAGGTAGTGAAGAGTGGTGACTGCTGCTGATTGAGGCTCCCTGGTGGATAGGAACACAAATCTGTCAGACTCAGATAAAAGTCTATTTGGAGTAGCTGCCTTCTCTGCCTGCAGCATCATCAAACAGCATCTGACTGCCATGCACACGCACACACACACACAGCACACGTACACGCACACATACCCACTTCATCTCTCTCTGTCTCTCTCTACTCCCTCTCTCGTTTGGTTTACTCTGTTGCCATCGTTACGCCCAGCTGGAGCCCGCCGTCATGTGAGGAACCTGTCAGGGCGTCTCTCTCAGATCACCTGATGTGGGTCGATCTCACGTTGGCCTCGCTCACTACGCCATCATTCAATTTGCCTTTGATTAAGTCTGTTAGTATACACGCTGTGTGTGGTGTAGACCACCACTGCATCTCTACTGCTGTGTCGTGGGTGGGTGTGTGAGTGGAAGTGCATCTGGCTATTGCATCAGCGTGTGCTCATAACTGCTCATGTGATTTGTCAGCTTTGCATTTTCTGCTGAGGACCCCTCGTAGGGCGGAAAGGACATAAATACATCTCTTATCCGATTTCCACTCCTCTGTAAAAAGACTGGAGTCAAAGCAGCATGTTGTCAGTGGTGGATTGGTGGATGGGGTAAATTTGCCAGTTAGAAGTCACTGTGGGGGGGCTCTGGGGGATAGGAAATTGTAGGTAGGACCCAGCATTGATTTGCAACCCACTCAGCTGCTGCATTTTCCTGGAGATGTTTTGCGAGGATCGACAGGACACTATATCTTTTGTTCAGGTGTTTTGCTTTCAACACAATACCAACCAACAAAGAGACGTAGCTAATCTATTTAGTCGGGAGGGAGTCCAATTTCCACTGGTAGGGCCCATAGTTTAGGGTTAGGAGGGGAACATATACACTGACAGACACTATATTGATTCCACAGGGAGGTGGGTGGTTAGGAGACTCTTGAATATAGATTTGTATCTCCCATTTCATTTGTTTCTGGGTATTTGGTTGCTTTTCCATGTGAATGGGGGGAGTGAAAATTGTGTCACCAGAGGTGACTAGAAAATATATAGGTGGATGGATAGATGGGTGGAGAGAAGGAGAGAATGAGAGACGGCGTGATTAGGAGATGCGGAGTGCCACAGAGAGAAAGATGAATGGTAGAGGAGAGCAGCAAAATTGGACAGGAGGCAGAGGAGAAAATGATGGAGAGAATGAAGATAGAGAACGGGATGAGATGAGGAGACCTGTGAGCTACATGTGATGGGGAATAAAACCAGGTGGGGAAATAGACTATAGACGCGACAATAGTAACCTTTGTAACCTTAAGATTGTAACATTAGCTAACTTGTATGGCCAGTTTATGCACCACAATAGATCATACTTTCTTACACAAAACATAACTAGCTAGTTACGTTAAGTTTAAAACCACCAAACTCATGTTAAAACTTCTTATGGCTTGAATCCCGTTAGCGGGATCGATATGACAACAGCCAGTGAAAGTGCAGGGCGCCAAATTCAAAACAACAAAAATCTCATAATTAAAATTCCTCAAACATACAAGTATTATACACCATTTTAAAGCTTTACTTCTTGTTAATATAGCCACAGTGTCTGATTTCAAAAAGGCTTTACGGCGAAAGCAAACCATATGATTATGTTAGGTCAGCACCTAGTCACAAAAAAACACAGCCATTTTCCAGCCAGAGAGGAGTCACAAAAAGCAGAAATAGAGATAAAATGAATCACTAACCTTTGATGATCTTCATCAGATGACACTCATATGACTTCATGTTACACAATACATGTATGTTTTGTTCGATAAAGTTCATATTAATATCCAAAAATCTCAGTTTACATTGGGACGTTATGTTCAGTAATGTTTTGCCTCCAAAACATCCGGTGATCAATTTACAGAAATACTCATCATAAATGTTGATGAAAATACAAGTGTTATACATGGAACTTTAGATAAACTTCTCCTTAATGCAACCGCTGTGTCAGATTTCAAAAAAGCTTTACTGAAAAGCAATAATCTGAGTACGGCGCTCAGACACAAAAACATGCCATACAATATATCCGCCATGTTGGAGTCAACAATAGTCAGAAATAGCATTATAAATATTCACTTACCTTTGATGATCTTCATCAGAATGCACTCCCAGGAATCCCCGTTCGACAATAAATGTTTGTTTTGTTCGATAAAGTCCATCCTTTATGTCCAAATACTTCCTTTTTGTTCGCGCCTTCAGTTCACAAATCCAAATTCATGACACGCAGGTCAGACGAAAACTCAAAAAATTCAATTACAGTTCGTAGAAACATGTGAAACGATGTATAGAATCAATCTTTAGGATGTTTTTATCATAAATCCGCAATAAAGTTTCAACCGGAGAAATCCTTTGTCTTCAGAAATGCAATGGAACTGAGCTACCTCACGTCAGCGCACATGGCTGAGGCTCATGTCCTGCTTGCAGTGTTCTGACTCCAGGAGCTCTTATTCATCCTCACTTCACAGTAGAATCCTCAAACAAGGTTCTAAAGACTGTTGACATCTAGTGGAAGCATTAGGAAGTGCAAAATGACCCCACAGACATTGTAGTTTGGATAGGCAATCGCTTGAAAAACTACAAACCATTTCCTGTTTGGATTTTTTCTCAGGTTTTTGCCTGCCATATGAGTTCTGTTATACTCACAGACATCATTCAAACAGTTTTAGAAACGTCAGAGTGTTTTCTATCCAAATCCACTAATAATATGCATATCTTCGTTTCTGGGCGTGAGTAGCAGGCAGTTTACTCTGGGCACGTCAGTCATCCAAGCTACTCAATACTGCCACCATCCATAAGAAGTTAATTTGCATTGCACAGACCAAGCTAAGTATGGTAAGATGAGGTAGCCAGATTTCAAACAGGACAAACACGGCAGTTAGTTACACTACATTTCCTCGAAGAACAACCAAGACCACACAAACCATAGCCAAGAAAACACATTGTTTTGTTAAAAGACAGAAAGATAGTTAAGAACCGCATAGAGTTGAACCCCAAATGCACATGTAAACAGAACCTCAGTTGTGCACGCTAGCATCAATTTACCAGACTCAACTGACAGCATCGCTGTTTCAAATGCATAGGCTTTCTCCTGCTGTCTTGTCATTCTTCTAATCCAAATTTGTGCTGACTGATCAACACAGTGTTAAGTTACTTTTCAGTGTGTTCACAGAAAATCTAAAGTCACCACGCACAAGTAAAAGTAGTCAGGGGGCTGCACACGGTGCACCAGGGTATAACATCAAAATCACTGCATGTGTGACATGCTGTGTTGCAGCCTGGTCTGATAGACTAGACGTAACATAGTACATGTAAATCCGGGACACTGAAATTAGTATGATATGTTACGTTTGGTATGGATTCATAAGACATAGGGTTACATATGGCAAAAACGAGGGTGGTTGGTTGGGGTGGAAGGATGGGTGTATAACACGAAGGTCTAGCAAACCAAAGGTTGAGTGTTCCAACCACTTCATGGACAACTTTAGCATTTAAGCTAATTACCAACTTTGCAACTACTTACTAGTTTCTAGCTACTTTGCAACTACTTAGCATGTTCGCTAAACCTTCCCCTAACCCCAACCTTAATCCTTTAACATAACTCTTAACACTAACCTTAACCCTAAACCCTAACCTAGCTAACATTAATGTTAGCCAAAACAATTTGGAATTCGTAACATATCCAATGTATTGGAAAGTCGTATCATATTGTACTAATTGAAATTCATAGCATATATTACCAATTGCAATTCGTAACATGTCATACGAATTGTAATTCATAACATATCATACGAAATTGATGATGGACATCCACAAATGAATACATACCATACAAAATGTAACATACCAAACTAAATGGAGTGTCTCGGATTTATGTACATAATAATAAGAAATGCTATGATATGAGATCAGGTTGCAGCCAGCCAGCAGTGTGCAGTCAAAAGAAAAGGAAATGCTAACTTGGTTAACTTTATTAAATGAATCTGTTTTCAACAAATTAACTGTTTTTAGACTATTATATTTTAACCAAGCAAGATAAATAAATGTGTAATCACTACTGAGTGAATGAACAAAATAATTTTGGACTGAACGCATCCACACATTTAAAAGGTCTGTCGAAGTCAAAGTTCCCGGGAAAATTGAGCAATCAGGGGAGAAGGGCCTTGGTCAGGGAGGTGACCAAGAATCCGATGGTCACTCTGACAGAGCTCCAGAGTTCCTCTGTGGAGATGGGAGAACCTTCCAGAAGGACAACCATCTCTGCAGCACTCCACCAATCAGGCCTTTATGGTAGAGTGGCCAGATGGAAGCCACATGAAAGCCTGCTTGGAGTTTGCCAAAAGACACCTAAAGACTCTCAGACCATGAGAAACAAGATTTAACTCTGTGACCTGAATGCAAACGTCACGTCTGGAAGAAACCTGGCACCATCCCTATGGTGGAGCATGATGGTGGCAGCATCATGCTGTGGGGATGTTTTTCAGCGGCAGGGTAAGGATCGAGGGAAAGATGAACGGAGCAAAGTACAGAGAGATCCTTGATGACTGGAGTGAAGTTTCACCCTCCAATAGGACAGCAATCCTAAGCACACAGCCAAGACAATGCTGTAGTGGCTTTCGGGACAAGTCTCTGAATGTCCTTGAGTGGCCGAGCCAGTGCCCGGACTTGATCCCGATCGAACATCTCTGGAGAGATGAAAATAGCTGTGCAGCGACACTCCCCATCCAACCTGACAGAGCTTGAGAGGATCTGCAGAGAAGAACGGGAGAAACTCACCAAATACAGGTGTGCCAAGCTTGTAGACTCATACCCAAGTAGACTCGAGGCTGTAATTGCTGCCAAAGGTGCTTCAACAAAGTACTGAGTAAAGGATCTGAATACTTATGTAAATGTGATATTTCCATTTTTTATTTTTAATACATTTGCAAACATTTCTAAAAACCTGTTTTTGCTTTATCATTATGGGTTATTGTGCGTAGATTGATGAGGGGAAAAAAATATTTAATCAATTTTAGAATAAGGCTGTAACGTAACAAAATGTGGAAAAAGTCAAGGGGTCTGAATACTTTCCGAATGCACTGTATGTTGGTATTGTACATCAAACTATGTGCAATCAGGTTGCTTATGTCACGTCCTGACCAGTAAAGTGGTTATTTGTTATTGTAGTTTGGTCAGGATGTGGCAGGGGGGTGTTTGTTTTATGTGGTTCGGGGTTTGTTGGGATATCTATTTATGTAGAGGAGTGTTGGTTTAGAGTATTCTGGGGTTTTTGATTATGTTCTACGTTTTGTATTTCTATGCTCTGTCTATGTTGTGTATTTTTTGTGTTGGCCTGGTATGGCTCTCAATCAGGAACAGCTGTACATCGTTGTTGCTGATTGGGAGTCATACTTAGGTAGCCCTGTTTTCACCTGTCCTTTGTGGGAAGTTGTTTTTGCACTGCTGTGTTTAGCCTGCAATACTGTGCGTCCGTTCGTTTTCTTGTTTTGTTATTTAAGTGTTCAATAAAAGTTAAAAATGAGCACTCAACCTGCTGCGCCTTGGTCTACTACATACGACGACCGTTACAGCTTAGGATTCAAACATTCTCAAATAGCCTAATTCATACTCTTCAATATATATTGTATGTAATTTGTCTGTATGTATTTTTAGATATAGGTCTATTGTAAATGTCTACAACTACAAACATACTTTAACCTTTTCACACGTACCAACAAACGGATGTGATCATTCTACAGTGGTCCCTGCAGCGTACTCTCAAACCAGTGTGATTAGATCGCTTATTTAGAATGTCCAGTTTCGATTGACGTAACAGTCAGCATTTGAGCTGGCCACCCTGTTTTTTCACAGAAACATTTTGCACAAACACAGTCCTTATGAAGTTATGTCCTGAATGTGGCCAATTTGTTTTTGGATGCAATGTTCAGACATTTACAGAAGAAGCGACATTATTACACAATCCTCCAAACCGGAAAATGTAGGCTACATTTGTCCTAGCGCTAACTGAGGAAAGATTGACGTAACACAAGCGGTCATATTTAGGTAACTCTCGGCTGACAGAAACCACAATATGAACTGTGTAATAGCAATTACTATTTATAATTCATCACATCACGGGTGAGCTCACCATTGATAAAACACTTTTTAGTAATCCGACAATGTTTGTGTATGCCGCCATGTTTGTTTTTTTGCTTCAACCAAAGATAATAAGAGAAGACAAGATGAGTTTGGTCTGTTTGCAGTACATTTACGTCATTTAGCAGACGCTCTTATCCAGAGCGATTTACAGTAGTGAATGCATACATTTCATATTTTTATTTTTTTTTTTTTTGTACTGGCCCGCCATGGGAATCGAACCCACAACCCTGGCGTTGCACACACCATGCTGGCATTGCAAACACCATGCTCTACCAACTGAGCCACAGGGAAGTATGCACGTTGAAGGGGGTGTGTCGTCTACGATCATTCACTTCCCTTCATTCACTTCCGTAATTTTACTCGAAAGATGAGAGAACCATTCCTTCACCTCAGTATAACATCTTTGGTCTGACAGACGTTTCTATGACACCCAGAATGCATTGTATAATGTCAACAAACATGGCACCAGACATAGCTGGCAAATAGCTTAGCATTAGCTCATTATAATCAGTACAACCTTCAAAAAATGTATTTTACACACATCATAGGTGTCCATTACAATCTATGCAACAATCGTAATGCATTAGTTGTCACCAGTACTTGAAAACATGAATACAACTGTAAATGCCAGCCAGAAAATGTGCCAGTTCGTACAGGATTGTGCAAATGTCTGCATACTTGATCTACAGAAACAATAGGGAAGTGATTTGGGTTCTCCTAGAGAAGTTTGTCTGGCTCAGTAAAGTCTCAAACATAAATTGTCCGCTAAAATGGGCTACTTTTATGTGAATCAATGAGGAGGTGGAACACACCTCAATTCAAACTGTTGTTAAGGAAATAAAACATGTTAGAAAATAATTTGAAATTGACAAGTTGAAACACATAGCCTATAGATAATTAGCAGGCAGCGCGTGTTAACTGTCCTGTTGCGTAACAATCACATTTTGGAACAGTGAGTGCATTCTGACATCACGGGCATAAAACAACTCATGCTGAGACGACCGTTAGAGATATTTCGTACTCACATGTGAAAAGGTTAAGCTGCATATTATTTTGACAGAGGTAATGAACTGTCCATTGATCAGCACAGCAATTGATAAAACAGGATCATGTTTGAAACACAAGTGGTTCTGAGCTTATGTTAATATTACACAGGTAAGCTAACCGTTACAGAAATCAGGATTGCAGACAGGCTCTATCTATGTGAGGTACTGTGTTCAACACACCACCACCTGTTGTTATGCTGGGCTCCCACTGACCAAAAAAGGATGTTAATATGATTCTTTTTTTCAATACATATTTTGCTAAAATAAAGGTTTAAAGAAATACAGGCATTCACCACATTACTAGAAGACAAAACAGCTCAATCAAGCCTGATGGTCTTGTAAGTATTAAAGACAAGCTTGCATTCATTTAATTAAAAAAAGCATGAAAAGGTGGCATAATGTCTTACCGTACTGTGTAAAGAATACAGTACCTGACCTTGTATGCGGTACAAATCACACGATTGTGGAAGCACCTCCTCAAAGAGTATGAATTAGACTGTTTGAGAAGTTTGAATCCTAAGCAACCTGCCTACACATACAGTTGAAGTCAGAAGTTTACATGCACTTAGGTTGGAGTCATTCAAACTCGTTTTTCAACCACTCCACAAATGTCTTGTTAACAAACTATAGTTTTGGCAAGTCGGTTAGGACATCGACTTTGTGCATGACACAACACATTTTTACAACAATTATTTACAGAATGATTATTTAACTTATAATTCACTGTATCACAATCCAGTGGGTCAGAAGTGTACATACACTAAGCTGACTGTGCCGTTAAACAGCTTGGAAAATTCCCAAAAATGATGTCATGGCTTTAGAAGCTTCTGATAGGCTAATTGACATCATTTGAGTCAATTGGAGGTATATCTGTGGATGTATTTCAAGGCCTACCTTCAAACTCAATGCCTCCTTGCTTGACATCATGGGAAAATCTAAAGAAATCAGCCAAGACCTCAGGAAAAGAATTGTAGATCTCCAAAAGCCTGGTTCATCCTTGGGAGCAATTTCCAAATGCCTGAAGGTACCACGTTCCTCTGTACAAACAATAGTACACAAGTATATACACCATGGGACCATGCAACCGCCATACCGCTCAGGAAGGAGATGCGTTCTGTCTCCTAGAGATGAACGTACTTTGGTGCAAAAAGTGCAAATCATTCCCAGAACAACAGCAAAGGACCTGGTGAAGATGCTGGAGGAAACAGGTACAAAAGTATCTATATCCACAGTAAAATGAGTCCAATATCGACATAACCTGAAAGGCTGCTCAGCAAGGAAGAAGCCACAGCTCCAAAATCTCCATAAAAAAGCCAGACTACGGTTTGCAACTGCACATGGGGACAAAGATTGTACTTTTTGGAGAAATGTCCTCTGGTCTGATGAAACAAAAATAGAACTGTTTGGTCATAATGACCATCGTTATGTTTTGAGGAAAAAGGGGGAGGCTTGCAAGTCGAAGAACACCATCCCAAGCGTGAAGCACAGGGGTGGCAGCATCATGTTGTGTGGGTGCTTTGCTGCAGGAGGGACTGGTGCACTTCACAAAATAGATGGAATCATGAGGAAGGAAAAATATGTGGATATATTGAAGCAACATCTCAAGACATCAGTCAGGAAGTTAAAGCTTGGTCGTAAATGGGTCTTCCAAATGAACAATGACCCCAAGCATACCTCCAAAGTTGTGGCAAAATGGCTTAAGGACAACAAAGTCGAGGTATTGGAGTGGCCATCACAAAGCCCTGACCTCAATCCCACAGAAAATGTATGAGCAGAACTGAAAAAGCGTGTGCAAGCAAGGAGACCTACAAACCTGACTCAGTTACACGAGGTCTGTCAGGAGGAATGGGCCAATATTCCCCCAACTTATTGTGGGAAGCTTGTGGAAGTCTACCCGAAATGTTTGACCCAAGTTAAACAATTTAAAGGCAATGCTACCAAATACTAATTGAGTGTATGCAAACTTCTGACCCAAGGGGAATGTGATGAAAGAGATACAAGCTGAAATAAATCATTCTCTCTACTATTATTCTGACATTTCACATTCTTAAAATAAAGTGGTGATCCTAACTGACCTAAGACAGGGAATTTTTATGAGGATTAAATGTCAGGAATTGTGAAGAACTGAGTTTAAATGTATTTGGCTAAGGTGTATGTTAACTTACGACTTCAGCTTTAGTTTGAAGTGCAGTACCAGCTACTGTAGTAGGTCAAAGCTGTGTGCTAGAAAACCTTGGTAGAGCATGGGTGGAATAGGCATTGTGGCGCTTCAGACCAATGCCTATTCTCACTTAAAACATAGTTTTTTTTGTTTTTAATAGATTGATAGAAGAGAGGAGATAAGATACAGACAAATGTAATAGAGAAAAAGTTGAAAATTAGATGAGGGCGAAAAAGGGATACGGAAGGAAAATGGAAGAGTATGGTAATGATAAAGGCTACTTAACTTGGCTATAGTTGAAGAACATGCTTGGCTACAGATACAGTAGAGTACTTAGCTTGACTAGCTCGGACGATCTCTATCCCCGCTAAGCTTCTCCTGCAGGCTGGTTTAGATCTCATCAGAGCCCATATAAAAAAAATGTCTCAGAGTAGGAGTACTGCTGATATCCAGGTTGGCTTCAACTTCAAATACTGCTATAGAGCTGTAGACTAGCTACATAGCAGACAGTCAGACGAAACCCAGGGCTTAAGCCATACAGGGCCTGTTCCAATATGCACACTAGCATGCCACTTGAGTTATGAAGTGAGTAGTAAGTAGTGCGTTAGTATGCATATTAGAACACAGCCGTAGGGAAGCATCATGTTTTACTTCACATACTGTATCTCTTCCTAGTAGACCTAGCCCCCTAAATAAGGTTAACCAGAGGCAGACATAATATCCACACAGCTACAGCTATTATCACAGCGCATGTTACTGGTTATTGACTCCTCTCTCTCTCGCTCTCCCTCCCCCTCCATCTCCCCCTCTTTCGCTCTCGCTCTCCATCTCCCTCTCTTTACCATAATATCCAAACAGCTATAATCACTGCCCCTGATACTATTTATAGGTTCATGGTTTATATGGAGGTTAAATAGACTTCACCTGGCTGAAACCCTCTGTATCATGTGTGAGTGTGTGCAGACAGGAAAGGAAGGAAAAGGAGAGGAGGGGAGGGGAGAGGAAGGGAAAGGCAAGGAGAGGAGACGGGTGGAGAGGAGTCGAGAGGAGAAGAGAGTAGGGGAGAGGAGAAGAAGGGAAAGGAGTGGAGAGGAGAAGAGGGGAGAGGAGAGGAGAAGAAGGGAGAGGAGAGGAGAAGAAGGGAGAGGAGTGGAGAGGAGAAGAGGGGAGAGGTATCGATTGGCTGTAGCTCTGAGGCGCTTCGCTGCTCTGAGGCGCTTCGCCCTCCTTACTCTCTCCTCCATCTTTCTCTTTTTATCTCTTCCTCTCTCATGTGAAGTAGTTTGGTGTTGATTTCAAATGATTGTGTGTTTAAAAAAAGTGATTATTTGACCCTAAATGTTCTCTTGGGTGTTTCTGTTTATCTCTCCCTCTCTCTCCCTTTCTCTCCTTCCCATCTATCTCTGCTCTAGAACTCCATCCGCCACAACCTGTCCCTCCACACTCGGTTCGTCCGTGTCCAGAATGAGGGGACAGGGAAGAGTTCCTGGTGGATGCTGAACCCAGAGGGTGGGAAGATGGGGAAGGGACCCCGACGACGCGCCGCCACAATCGACTGCCCCAACGGCACCAAGTACCTGAAGAGTAAAGGACGGGCCAGGGGTAAGAGGCCTGGAGCCGGAGCTGGCAGTGGAGCTGTTGGTCGGGGCAGGCGGCAGGGTTACGGCCTGGGACAGGGGGCTCGACCGGGGATGCATCAGGGGTCTCCGGAGCATGGTAGTCCTGCAGGGAAGGGCGGAGTAGGCGTGGGAGGAGAGGAGTACGATGCCTGGACGGATCTCCACTCCCGGACCTCCTCTTCGGCTTCGACACTTAGTGGCTGCCTTTCTCCCATCCTGGTCGAGGCTGAGCCAGATGAGCCAGAGGAGGGAGGCCTTTCCTGCTCCACCTCCCCCCGCCTCTATCCTAGCCCTACCGCCACTCGCTCCCCTGCCCTGGGCACTGGGGGGCACTGCCCTGGAACCTCCTTGGAGCTGCCCCAACTCACTGACCTGACTGGGGCTATCAGCCTGGAAGAGGGCTACCCCCACCCCCAGAACCACCCACAAACCCAGCCTCGTAATGGCTTCCCCAGCCCCTACGGCACCGGCCCCAAGGGGGAAGGCTCCTACTGCGGCCCCGTCTACGGGCAGCCGTCCCTGGGCATGCTGCAGCTCCATGCCCCCATGCCCATGCAGACCATTCAGGAGAACAAGCGAGCCAGCTTCCAGCGCCCCCTGAGGGCCTACTCAGAGAACAATGCCTTGCAGAGCCTGCTGACCGGAGGGCCTGGAGGTCCTCAGTACTGCAGTAAGGACATGGTCACACTGGGAGGGCAAGGAGGGGAGTCACACACGCTCCTGACCCAGGTAACCAACGGGGTTCACAGCCACAATCAGAGTCGCTGCAGCCACAATCATAGCCATAGCAACCATAATCATAATAACCATGAGCATGGACACAATTCAGGCCCACACAATGGTCACGGCTCAGTTCATGACCAGAACCCCAGCGGTCATCATCAGAATGGTCACCACAATCACGGTCAACCCAACCTGGACTATAACCATAGCCACAAACAACACCTCAGCCCGGCCACTGACTACAACCAGAGTCACAACCACAAACTGAACACAGGCCATGACCACACTCACCAGTCCAACCAGGGTCACCTCCATGGTCACCTCCAGGGTGGACCCAGACCTCCAGCCCTCCAGGCTCTTTCTCCCAGAGTCAACACAGACATCCTGCAGCCCTACAGCCTCAAAACCCCCACCCCAACTCCTAGCCACTATGGCCCCCTCGCCCCCCACCTCCCCACCCCCAACCCCCCGTCCCTGCCCCCCAACCCCGCCTCTGTTCTCGACATACCCCAGGACCCCTGCCTCCGCCTGGCCTCCGCCCCGGCACCTCACCCTCACCCTCGCCACCAGCCCTACCCCGGTACCACCTACCACCAGGGTATAACCATGACTGACTCCTGGCATGGCTACTACCACCACACCCTCCACCCCTCCCAGAACTACCAGGGCCACCCACACCACAGCACTCATCACCCCAGCCGCATGGCTCCAGACCTGGATGTAAACGTAGACATTCTCCCCAGCAGCCTAGACTGTGACGTGGAGTCCATCCACCTCAATGACTTCATGGACACAGAGGGGATGGGGATGGACTTCAACTTTGACGGCTCCCTGTCTCAAGGAGTGGGCATGGGCATGAGCATAGCCGCTTTCGCCGGAGCGCCGCAGGGACATCACAGCCAGAACTGGGTGCCTGGGTGAAGGGGATTGGTCAGGGAAGCCCAAGGGCCAATCAGGACACAGCAGAAAGGCTTTTACCCACAAGGCTGAGCTGCAGAAGTCAGAGGTTAGGGATCAGGGTCGGAGCGTACCCTTGGACTGACTGATTGACTGTGATGCTTAATGCTCCAAGACAAAATAACTGAATGTGTCTTGTCATGTTGTTTCCTGAGGGTCCCTTTAACTGTACAATCTATGTTCTCTCATTCTTTCTCTCCCTCTCTCTGTGTTCTCTTTCTCATTCCCTCTACACACTAGTAGTGCCACAGCACCCTCCCAGCTCTGTGCTATCCCCCTGGTTCATGTCCTTCAGTTTGTCTGCTATACTTTATCAATCATTTCTTGGCCATCCATAAGCTCTCAAGCACTTTACATCCGACACTTTCAAAACAGATGCAGTATAACACAGACCAGGGGAAAGTCAGTCTCTTTTGGCTTAAGTTGAATTTATGCAAACCCCTTTATTATCCATCTCTTCTTATAAAAAAGAGAGAGGCGGTATCTTACTTAAGAACAGGATCAAACAACTGCATAAATAAATGGGTTCAGCGGGTTGAGATGCGGGTGCTTTTCAGAATGTTTTGCATACTGGTTGGAAAGCAGGGAGGTCGGGTGGATGGAAGGAGGGATGGATGCAGGGTAGGAAGAGGGGGTTGGCTGCACCAGGGTCAGTGCAAATTCTCCTTCTTCCTCAATGATGGAGGGATGAAAAGAGGCAGGGATGGAGGGATGGAGGGATGGATTGAGGTCAGGAGTTCTCCTTCTCCCTGGTGGTGTCACCCACCATAGATGGATGGAGGAAAAGAGGATAAATAGAGGATAAATAGAGGATAGATTGAGGATTAGGGTGGTTGGTTGTTGTGTGCCCCAGTGTGGTCCAGGAGGACTGCCATCCATCAGACGGCCTTCATCACCAACTAGTTAAATGCATGATCTCCTCTTTAATCTGTGGAGTAATGCGATGGTGATGCATCACTATTGCAAATTTAATGTGTTGCTCCCCCCTCCCATTCACCTCCATCCGGACACACACACACACTCCATTCCCCTACATCCGGACACACACACACGCACACACACACACACACACACACACACACACACACACACACACACACACACACACACACACACACACACACACACACACACACACACACACTCCATTCCCCTACATCCGGACACACACACACACACACACACACACACACACACACACACACACACACACACACACACACACACACACACACACACACACACACACACACACACACACACACACTCCATTCCCCTACATCCGGACACACACACACACACACACACACACACACACACACACACACACACACACACACACACACACACACACACACACACACACACACACACACACACACACTCCATTCCCTACATCCGGACACACACACACACACACTCCATTCCCCTACATCTGGACACACACACACACACACACACACACACACACACACACACACACACACACACACACACACACACACACACACACACACACACACACACACACACCACACACACCCCCCCCCCTCCATTCCCCTACATCCGGACACACACACACACACACACACATACACACACACACACACACACACACACACACACACACACACACACACACACACACACACACACACACACACACACACACACACACACACACACACACACACCCTCCATTCACCTCCGGACACACTGTGTCAAGGCTTAATGTGTTTTGGCCAAAGTGATGATTAAAGTCACTGTGAACTAAATAGCGGAGGAGGGAGAGATGGAGGGATGGGGGGAGGAAAGAAGAAATGCGAATATTCCCTCTGTGCCTCTTCCTCTCCATTTGGTGGATTTATGTGGATTTCATTTCCCCATAATGAAATAAGGAGTGATCAGGTCCCATCCTCCCTGCCTCCCTGCCTCTCTGCCTCCCATCCTCCCTGCCTCCCATCCTCCCTGCCTCCCTGCCTGCTCTGCTTCCTGAAGAGGGTTCTCATTCAACCCCAGCCTGGCTGCTTCCTCCAGCTGACCAACCACACAACACAACAGCTTACTCAGTCTAGAGTATGTTCTAAATGGCGCCCTCTTAATTTTGGACCCTATTCCCTCTACACAGCACACATTTTGAACAGAGCCTCTAACGACATCAACTCAGTCATCAGTATTCAGTAACCATTAGTTAAATCTGAAGTGGTACCCTATCTCCTACTGCACTAAAACCTAAGCCTCTGGCCAAAAGTAGTGCCCTAGGTTTGCCCTAGGTTACTGTTGATGGACTTGATGTCCTCAGTCCTTTGACCTCAGTGCAGCCCCCTTTGTCCCATCCTCCATTCCACCTCTCACACTGGAGTTTAAAGCCTGACATGTTTTACACTAGTGAATTGGCACACTGATTAACACAGTCAGCAAGATAACAATTATTTGTTGCTATCTTCCCTTCACAGGCCCTTTCCTCCCATCCTCCTCTCCCTCTCTCTCTCTGTCTCTTTCTCTCTCATGTGTGCTCTCTGTCTTTCTGTCTCTTTGTCTCTCTCTCTCTCGCTCCCTCCGTCTCTCTTCTTCTATCACATCCTCTCATCCAGAGGTTAGATGGAGGGGAAACAACAATAATTAACCGGCTAAAGAGATCAATTATTTATCATTTTTATTTAATCCAAGTGGTGGTGTTTTCTCATCTCATCTTCATGGCACCAGGTCATAATTCTCTCCGTTCAGAAAGCACAAGGGAGTTTTTTTTGAGTTTGAGGTTATGTGCGTCCATTGAGAGGGGAAAGAAACAGTGCTTGAACAACAAGGTCCTCCTCTAGTCTGGTCCCAGATCACATTGTGTTAAATGTACAAAGAGCATAGGAGTGGCTGGCTATAAACAAACAGATCTGGGATCAATCTAGTCCTTCCCCACTCCTCTCTTCAGATTTCTATCTGTTGCCTTGGTCTGGCTTTACTTTGCTGTTGTCTGTTTTTTTGTGGTCGTTCTGTTCTGTGATCGTCAGTGAGGTCCTTTGTCTTGATAGGGTGCTTTTTGTTCGCAGCATTTTTATTCTAAAGGGGAGAGAGAGAGTCCTTGAGTCTTTTCATAGCACCTGCCCTGCTCGAGATCGAGAGAGAAAGATTGAGAGGCAGAGAAGGAGAGATATTTTTAGGGTAGAGGCTAGAAGGGAGGTAGAGGGACAAGGAGACAACGAGGCAGAGAAAGGTAGAGAGATGGGGAGGCTAGAAGGGAGGTATAGGGAAGGAGAGAGAGAGAGGAGTAAGAGAGAGAGAGAGAGAGAGGCAGACTGTGAGACAGTAATATTTTCCAGCCGAGTTGCTTCCTGTGGAACTGGCCATTTGAATCATGCCAAATGTCAAGTGCTACTCTGCTGGCACCAACACGCTATGATCAGATAACCATGCTTCTGCTCTGATCAGATAACCATGCTTCTGTTCTGATCAGATAACCATGCTTCTGCTCTGATCAAAGAGGAACAAAGATGGGTATCTTCACACGGTTTTCTCTTCCTTTCATTCGTCCTTTCTTTCTTTTTGACTTGAGATGGCCTATTGTTGTAACCCGACTGTAATTTCGTATCTGGCCCCAGCGTGCGCTTGCTTGTGTGTTGATCTGTGTGTGTGTGTGTGTGTGTGTGTGTGTGTGTGTGTGTGTGTGTGTGTGTGTGTGTGTGTGTGTGTGTGTGTGTGTGTGTGTGTGTGTGTGTGTGTGTGTGTGGAAGCACACATGATGATGTACAAGGTGATGTACAGAACTGATGATGGAAATCCATTGCCCTGTAATATCACTTGTCCTGGTCTCCTTCATGCCTGGTGAGGCCAAATGTCAAAAGTTTGGACACACCTACTCATTCAAGGGTTTTTCTTTATTTTTACTATTTTCTACATTGTAGAATACTAGTGAAGACATCAAAACTATGAAATAACACATATGGAATCATGTAGTAACCAAAAAAGTGTTAAACAAATCTAAATATATTTTATATTTGAGATTCTTCAAATAGCCACCCTTTTTTTTATTATTCTACAATGTAGAAAATAGTAAAAATAAAGAAAAACCCTTGAATGAGTAGGTGTTCTAAAACCTTTGACCGGTAGTGTACTGTATACACACACACACACACACACACACACACACACACACATACATACATACACCATATATACAGTTTATATTTATTGGTAGAGAAGATGGGTTCTGTGCTGTGGCCTTTTGGCCCCCCTCAGTCCCTCATCATCTTTATTACAGAGACATGATGATGCTTCTATTACAATCTCATTCTGTACATAATCTATATTGGAGAAAATTGTATTATAATTTTTTTTGACAAGCAAAATATCAATTTCTTTTCTAAAATGATGTGTCTGATCATCTGTGACTATAAAATAATAAAACAAAAGAGAACATAGAGTTGTTTTGTGCCTGTTTATGTGTGTGTGTGTGTGTGTGTGTGTGTGTGTGTGTGTGTGTGTGTGTGTGTGTGTGTGTGTGTGTGTGTGTGTGTGTGTGTGTGTGTGTGTGTGTGTGTGTGTGTGTGTGTGTGTGTGTGTGTAAGCCTGCCTGTATGTCTGCGTGAGTGTGTATCCGCTCGTTTATTCATTTGTGTGTGGGTTTGGGTGTGTGTTTTTTGTGTGCGTTTGTGTGTGTGAATAGCTTCATAGACATACTGCTGTGCGTTAGATGTGCCAGCCAACCCTGGCAGTACACCCCCTGTCATTACAAGCATACTATAGCTGTAAATCCGGGCCAGATCAGGAACACATCGCAGCAGTAGAGTAGGTTTCTTGGTGTGTTTGTGGGGGAGTGAGCCAGTAGGGAGTAAGAGAAATGGAGGGATATGTGAGAGCGTGGGAGTAAAATGGCTATTAGAGGTGACTTTCAGTGGGATAAACTCTCATAACATCCATAAACACACACGCACACAAGCATATTAGCTCACGTACACAATAAAAAAACGGACTAAACGAGATGTGTGTGTGGGGCAAGCCAGCAGGTGTGGTGTGTGTGTGTATCAGCCATTAAGAGATGTGAAAGTGCTGACGCTCAGAGAGTCAGATAGACATATTCTTGGAGCTGAGCGATCCCCTGCAGGCCTAGCGATCCCCTGCAGGTCTAGTAACCTTGAGCTTCACCCCCCCAGCCAGGGTGAACACTGTCAGGCAGACCAGACAGATAGTGTGTCCCCGTCCACAGCCCCGTCCACACACAGACAGTACACACACAGCCCTTCCGGAGCCCAGCAGGGGGGCCCTAGCCTCTGGCCTGACTACAACCTGCCTGAGACCCCCCAGTGTGTGAGCGTGCTACTGGCCTAACCTGTCTACTGCGTGATGAGAGAGAGAGAGAGAGAGAGAGAGAGAGAGAGAGAGAAAGAGGGAGAGAGAGATCAGCCTTCACTCGCTGTATTCATCTATATTTCACAGCAATTTCAATTACTGTCAGTGTAGTTGGAAAGAGAGAGAGAGGCTGACAGAAAGAGACAGAAAAGGAGACATGCCTCTGTGGGCTGTCTGCCCCAGGTCACCGTGTCCTAGTGATGCACTCTCTCTGTTCCCTTTCTACCCCAGCCCGTGGACTCCTGCCTGGGCAGGAGGGGGCTTTACTAGGGGACTAGAGCGAAAAGAGGAGGGACCTCCTGCAGCTCGGAGCAGCTGTGATCTGCAGTCACCTGGTTCTCCAGGGGATCCAGTCTGCAGAGACATGAGGCCCCAGGCAAAGTCCCAGGCTATTCACAGCAGCCATATGCCCAGCTAGGGAAGAGTACAGACTATGGATGAGACCCTATGTTACCGTATGACTGGGAATCAATGGCTGGAGTGTTGAGAGGAGACAGAGACCAGAGAAGGACTGAGTAGTGTTGTGTTATGGGGTTAGGGTTAAAGGAAGCTGAGAGGGACTGAGTAGTGTTGTGTTATGGGGTTAGGGTTAAAGGAAGCTGAGAGGGACTGAGTAGTGTTGTGTTATGGGGTTAGGGTTAAAGGAAGCTGAGAGGGACTGAGTAGTGTTGTCTTATGGGGTTAGGGTTAAAGGAAGCTGAGAGGGACTGAGTAGTGTTGTGTTATGGGGTTAGGGTTAAAAGAAGCTGAGAGGGACTGAGTAGTGTTGTCTTATGGGGTTAGGGTTAAAGGAAGCTGAGAGGGACTGAGTAGTGTTGTCTTATGGGGTTAGGGTTAAAGGAAGCTGAGAGGGAATGAGGAGGCTACTGTTGTGTTATAGGGGATAGCTCAGCCAAAACCAGCCCAGACCAGGTCAAACCGAGGCTACGTTAGAGACGCCCCCTGACTACCAAGACAGACAGCTATGATGTCAAACATCTCCATGGTCTGAAAGACCAGACCGTACATGAAAGCACAACCAAAGGGTGCCCAGCACTATAACTACTATAACTGCAGGGGAAGCGAAGTGACGGGTACAGTGGGAAATGAATGAACGTTCTGAACCAGAGCTGCACCTGCCTCTCGGAGAAGGAAGGAGAGAAGGGAGGAGAGTGGCTCTCTGCTCTCTGAATCATTGAAGTTTTGTGTCTGCCTCTCTGTGACCAGCCAGGCGGGCGGGCGGGCGGTGGACCCGCGGCGGTTAGTTGCATATGAAAGTGTAATGAGATGTCTACTGCCTCGCATAGAATCATCGTCTCTCTCTCTTCTAGGCGAGCTGGACCAGGATAGTAGAGTGTGATAGCACTGACTCCTGGGGAATAGCAGAGCAGAGTGGTCTGGTGAACAATACAGAGCCGGAGGACGAGCAGTGTGTGTGTGTGTGTGTGTGTGTGTGTGTGTGTGTGTGTGTGTGTGTGTGTGTGTGTGTGTGTGTGTGTGTGTGTGTGTGTGTGTGTGTGTGTGTGTGTGTGTCAGAGCACACATGGGACGACGACGTTTATGCTACGCACTGACTTTGCTGTGATGGATGCAATGTGCCAGCGGGGCCTATCTAGCCATACCTACTTCCTCGCTCCTTGCCTCAGATTCTGCCTGGTTGTGCATATTCCATGTAGTGTGGATAATAATATCTGAAATTGATTTTTCTGTATTTATTTGTATTTTTGTGTCCTTCAAAATAGAACGAACACCTCACTGCTATATGTTAGTAATGGTGTAGGCAGACTGGTCATATGTTAACTACTTCATCCGTGATTGTTTTCAGTCGTACTCGTCTTCATATCCACAACATTTTATTCTCTGATATACCTCACTGTGTGTTCTGCGACTATCTGCCCCAGGGACTCAGAAAAACATCACTTTATTACAACGCCCACCTCTACCATCTAAGCTGGGATAACTGCTTGTTTGATTACACATCTGTTGTGGTCTGAGACAAGCTGATTCAGTTAGCTGAGATAGACTGTCGTACAGGACCGAAGGGAACTGTAGATCTGGATAGTGATGTGAAGTACTGCTGTGGGCCTAAGTCAATACGTCAGGTTAAGACGGAATGATAGAAAAATACCAATGAACCCTACACTTGAGGGCATTGACAATGGATGATTTCATTAAGATGCGTTGTGCAGACCTCACTACCCTCTGGAGAGCCTTGTGGTTGATTGGAGATGTTGTTTCCTACCGTCCCCACCTGGGGGCGGCCCATCAGAAAGTCCAGGACCCAGTTGCACAGGGCGGGGTCGAGAACCAGGGTCTCAAGCGTAATGATGAGTTTGGAGGGTACTATGGTGTTGAATGCTGAGCTGTAGTCAATCTCCAATGCAGCAGGGGCGGCATGTAGCCTAGTGGTTAGAGCATTGAGCCAGTAACCGTAAAGGTTGCTAGATGAAATCCCTGAGCTGACAAGGTTAAAATCTGTCGTTCTGCCCCTGAACAAGGCAGTTAACCCACTGTTCCAAGGCAGTCATTGTAAATAAGAGTTTGTTCTTAACTGACTTGCCTAGTTAAATAAAATAAAATGCAAATCCTAACAAACTCACTCACCAAGTCAATGTTATTGTCTGAGGCTACCTGGAACATGTCCATGTGATCGAAGCAATCTTGAAGAGTATGAATCCGATTGGTCAGACCCTTGTTGGATAGACCTAAGCACGGGCGCTGTTCTGTTATATTTTTTGCCTATAGGAGGGGAGCAAGAAGATGGAGTCATGGTCAGATTTGCCGAAGGGAGGGCCATGTACGCATCGCAGAAGTTAGAGTAGCAGTGGTCCAGTGTTTTGCTCGTCATTACAGTAGTCATACAGTACAGTTACGCTAGGCATTACAGTCATCATACACTACAGTTACACTAGGCATTACAGTAGTCAAACACTACAGTTACACTAGGCACATGTCATTTATAGCCAAACCTGGTTGATGATTGAAATGACACTCAGACTGACACTGATACATACAGGAACATGAACACGTATTAGTGTTTTACCCATACTGTAGATGTACTGTATGTACTCGCTCTCTTTTTCTCGCTCTTCTTCTTCTTCTTCTTCTTCTTCTTCCTGATTGGTAATAACTATTTACACATCAGACTGTTAGGTTCTTGTTTTTCAGAGTAAATAACTCACGGACACTAGAGAAGCTTAACCAAGTTTAATTCTTTCCAAAGGGTCAACACAGCTGTATTCAGACATCACATTTCACACAAGCACTGATATTTAAAGCCCTGATATTTAACCCTTCCTCCTAGGCTGAGTCTCCTCCTCCATATCTGAAGAGCCAATGCATCTCTGTTGCTAGACAGAACCTTAGTTACATCTGTTCTTCCTCACTTCATCTTACCTGACCTCTACCCCAAAGTGCTCACTCCTCCCCAAATCAAGGCTGTCATGGTTATTGATACCAGACTGTGTCTCTTCTCCTCCCAGAGGATCCCTGATGGCTAACAATAACGTATCCTGTATAATGTAAACGTTATACATCACCCTCTCTCCCTCAGTGACATTGTTATGTTCTATGATCTCCACCCGCCTCCCCTACACATTCCAAAGCCATCTGACTCCTACAGATAACCATTAACTTCTGATGTAAAAAACATTCTCTATCATCCCTCAGATACCATACTTCTGATCTATGATGTCTCTAGTATAGCAATGTTCAAAGTTTACCCAGAATCCAACAGTCCCTCCTATTGAACAATAGCTTCCTAATGTTCAGTGTACATAAACTTGGAAATTACTTATAAATGAACAATCATAACAAAACATTCAACGTGAGGTTTACCAACTCAGAAACTTATGGCCTTTGTTCTATGATCACACCATACACAATTTTATTTCCATCTCTCATCACACAACAACAAAATGACATTTCAGCTGAACCTGCTGTCTTGTTCTATGTCAGATGGAGCGGCTTTTAGTTTCTCCCCTTCCTCCTTCTGGTTCCTAAGAGAGTGATAGCACAGGACTTGGAAAGCAACAAAAAGACACAAAACATAACAGCATTAACCTCTCTAGGGGGTGTGGGATGTAGCGTCCCACCTGGCCAACATCCGGAGAAATTGCAGAGCACCAAATTCAAATTAAATTACTATAAATATTTAACTTTCATGAAATCACAAGTGTAATACATCAAAATAAAGCTTAACTTGTTGTTAATCCAGCTACCTTGTCAGATTTCAAAAAGGCTTTACGGCGAAAGCAAACCATGCGATTATCTGAGGACAGCGCTCAGCACACAAAACATTACATACAGTTACCAGCCAAGTAGATTAGTCACGAAAGTCAGAAATAGCAATAAAATGAATCACTTACCTTTGATGATCTTCGTATGGTTGCACTCACACGACTCCCAGTTACACAAGAAATGTTTGTTTTGTTCGATAAAGTCCTTCTTTATATCAAAAAACCTCCATTTTGTTGGCACATTTTGTTCAGTAATCCAATGGCTCAAATGCGGTCACAACAGGCAGACGAAAATTCCAAAGAGTACCGGTAAAGTTCGTAGAAACATGTCAAATGATGTTTATAATCAATCCTCAGGTTGTTTTTAGCCTATCGTCAATATAAAAGAAAAACAAGAAAGGCGCACTCTCGGTCGTGCGCAGGAAACAGCTCTGGGGACATCCCACTATCCACTGACTCAAAGTTGTCATTCTCCCTCATTTTTCTGAATAAAAGCTTGAAACAATGTCTAAAGACTGCTCACAACTAGTGGAAGCCATAGGGAACGGAATCTGGGTCCTATCCCTTTAAATGGTGGATAGGCTTTCATTGGAAAAACAGCTATTTCAATATAATGGCACTTCCTGGATGGATTTTCCTCAGGTTTTTGCCTGACATTTCAGTTCTGTTATACTCACAGACATTATATGCATATCCTATCTTCTGGGCCTGAGTAGCAGGCAGTTTACTTTGGGCACGCTTTTCATCCGGAGGTGAAAATAGAGGGGGTGTTTGTTTTGTGTGGTTCAGGTTTTTTGGTTTATGTTCTACATTTTCTATTTCTATGTGTGTCACGGGTGTCGTAGGGATTGGACCAAAACGCAGCGGGAATAAATATATTCATCTTCTTTTTTATTGAAGAAGGAAAACAAAAAAACACGTATACAAAAACAACAAACGACACTAAACAGTTCCGTAAGGTGCACGAACACAAAACAGGAAATAACTACCCACAAATCCCATAGAAAAAACACCCCTCTTAAATAGGACCTTCAATTAGAAACAACGAGGAGCAGCTGCTTCCAATTGAAGGTCAACCAATAAACACCACATAGAAATAAACATACTAGAACTAACATAGAAGTAGACTAACAAGAACATAGCCCAACAAACCCCGAAACACTCTAAACAAACACCCCCTGCCATGCCCTGACCAAACTACAATAACAAACAACCTCTTTTACTGGTCAGGACGTGACAGTACCCCCCCAAAGGTGCAGACCCTGGAAGCACCTCACACAAAAATAAACACACAAAAAATAAACCCCAAAACAAAAAATAATCCTAACTAAAGGGAGGGATGGGAGGGTGGGATGGGAGGGTGGTTCTTGTGCTACACCCCCCCTTCCCAACCTCCTACTACAGAGGTGGCTCAGGCTCCGGCCTTACTCCCCAACCTAACCTGTCCACCCCCGCTAAATGCTTATTATATTTTACCCCTCCCAAAGTCTCTGGACTAAGGTGCATCGCTGAAGACCTCGGGCTGATGCGTGTCGCTGGAGACCTCGTGCTGATGCGCGTCGCTGGAGACCTCGGACTGGAGGGCGACTCTGGGAGCTCCGGACTGGAGGGCGACTCTGGGAGCTCTGGACTGGAGGGCGACTCTGGGAGCTCCGGACTGGAGGGCGACTCTGGGAGCTCCGGACTGGAGGGCGACTCTGGGAGCTCTGGACTGGAGGGCGACTCTGGCTGCGCCGGTTCCGGACTGTAGGGCGACTCTGTCGGTTCCGGACTGTGGGCCGTCTCTGCCGGCTCCGGACTGTGGGCCGTCTCTGCCGGCTCCGGACTGTGGGCCGTCTCTGTCGGCTCCGGACTGTGGGCCGTCTCTGCCGGCTCCGGACTGTGGGCCGTCTCTGTAGGCTCCGAACTGTGGGCCGTCTCTGCAGGCTCCGAACTGTGGGCCATCTCTAGACGGGGCACTGTCGCCGGAAGCTCTGGATGGGGCACTGTTGCCGGACACTCTGGACGGGGCACTGTTGCCGGACACTCTGGACGGGGCACTGTTGCCGGACACTCTGGACGGGGCACTGTTGCCGGACACTCTGGACAGGGCACTGTCGTCGGAAGCTCTGGACGGGGACTGCGCACTGAAGGCCTGGTGCGTGGGGCTGGCTTAGGAGGCGCCAGACTAGGGACATGCACCACAGGGCTAGTGCGAGGAGCAGGAGCAGGACGAGCTGGACTGGGCTGACGCACTGGAGGCCTGGTGCGTGGTGCTGGCTTTGGAGGTGCCAGACTGGAGACACGCACCTCAGGGCTAGTGAGAGGAGCAGGAACTGGATACACCGGGCCATGAGTAGGCACTGGAGGTCTGGAGCGCACCTCCTGCACAACCCGTCCTGGCTGGATGGTAATAGTAGCCCTGCACGAGCGGAGTGCTGGCACAGGGCGAACTGGGCTGTGCAGAGGCCTGATGGCTGCCGTGCGTAGACAAGGCGTAGGGTAGCCTGGGCCTAGGAGGCACACTGGTGGCCAGATGTGCTGCGCAGGCATCCTCCTTCCAGGCTGGATGCCCACTCTAGCACGGCACTTGCGAGGGGCTGGGCTCGCTCGCACCGGACTGTGCGTGTGCATGGGCGAGATCGTGCGCACTTCCGCATACACCGGCGCTCTCCACTCCACACGCTCCCCATAATAAGCACGGGGAGTTGGCTTAGGGCTCACCCTTGGCCCAGCCAAACTACTCGTGTGCCCCCCCAAAAAAAAATGATTGGGGGGGCCTCTCAGGCTTCCTTGCCAGCCGTGTTCCCGCATAGCGTCCCCGGTCCTCTTCAGCCTTCCTCCATGGTCCTTCTCCCGCTAGTATCTGCTCCCAAGTCCAAAACTCCTTATAGCTCTGCTGCTGCTCCTTCCTCCGCTGCTTGGTCCGTTGGTGGTGGATAGTTCTGTCACGGGTGTCGTAGGGATTGGACCAAAATGCAGCGGGAATATGTTTACTCATCTTCTTTTTTATTGAAGAAGGAAAACAAAAAAAACACGTATACAAAAACAAGAAATTACACTAAACAGTCCCGTCAGGTGCACAAACACAAAACAGGAAATAACAACCCACAAATCCCATAGAAAAAACACCCCTCTTAAATAGGACCTTCAATTAGAAGCAACGAGGAGCAGCTGCTTCCAATTGAAGGTGAACCCAATAAACACCACATAGAAATAAACATACTAGAACTAACAAGAACATAGCCCAACAAACCCCGAAACACTCTAAACAAACACCCCCTGCCACGCCCCGACCAAACTACAATAACAAACAACCTCTTTTACTGGTCAGGACGTGACAATGTGTTTATCTAGTTTTTCTATTTCTATGTTGGGGTTTTGGTAGGGAGCTGGTTGTCGTTGCCTCTAATTGGAGGCCATATTTAGTTGGGTTAGTTTCTCTTGTGTTTTGTGGGTGGTTGTTTCCTGTATAGTTTGTGCACCTTACGGGACTGGTTTCGTCGTATGATTTGTTTGTGTTCTTTCCTTCAATAAATAAGAAGATGATCAATATACCCGCTGCATTTTGGTCCACTCCTTGCGACGCCCATTACACCTATTGTGCTTTCTCATATGACGATTTATGACCCTATTCCATCAAATAGTCTACCAATGTGGTGAGGTCTCGCATTTGAATTTTTTTGTCTTTTGACGCTAATAACAAATCATCCACGTATTGAACCAACACAGAACCTTCAAATGTACACTCTTTTAACGATTGTTTCAATGCAGAATGATACCAAATGGGTCTATTTGTAAATCCCATCGGGGCCCTAGCCCACGTATATTGCTCCCCCGGTAACAGAACCCAAACCAGTATCGTGACTCCTCAGCCATCTGCACAGACCAAAATTCGTTTTTCATGTCTAACACACTGTACCATTCTGAGTCTGAGGGAATAGATGCCAATAGGTCTGCCAAATCTGCTACCACTGGTGTGATTTTCACTGCATGCTTGTTTATGCTACGAAAATCCACAGTAATATGCCATTTTAGTCCCTTTTTCACCGGGTATAAACGGCCGTTGCATCGAGCTGGTCCGCGGATCATTATGCCACGTTAAAGTAACATTGGAAGGTCCTCTGCCAACGATTTCTCAGCCGCTGGTTTAATAGGGTATTGCTTCATTGGTTGTGGCGGTTCTCCCTCAACCACAACAGGCTTACAACCTTTGATTAGACCACAATCTAATGCGTATTTTGCCCATAATGGATGGTCCTGCAACAACAATTGCTCGGCTTTCGCCGTTCTTACTGCCAATTTTTATTTGTTACCTTTTAAAATCCATTCTCCCAGCCTCTCACAAAGATTATCCAACCCCAAAATCGGTTATATTCCCATTTCCATGTAAAATGATCCTGGTATTGTCACTGGTCCTAGGTTTAGTGACATAGGTAATAGCTGTATCGCCTTAGATTGTGCCCCTGTACCCCGCTGAACGTGATACTTTTCCTTGTCGCCAATTTAGTCAATTTAGCCAATCAGTGATATTTGAGCGCCTATATCTATTAGAATGTTATGTGAGACGTGACCTCCTACGTCTCCTTTCACATAAAAAAACGTCATTTCTATGAACCACTATTGATCAAACGGAGGCCATGTACTGCTATGCAAAATGTTCCTGTCTCGCTACTTTCAAGAGGGTTTGCTGCTGCTCCTTTGACAAAGATGCAAACACTTGTACAGCGGCATTTCCTCCTAAGGCAGCAAGTTCCAGTACCACTCTACACTAATTTTTCCAATGCCCAATAGCCCCACACCTAAAACAGGGAGCTAACCCCCAGTGCCTTATCACAGTGTCGCTACCCTTTCCTCTCTGTTTTGTCATCTTTCCTTGGCCATCGAACCCACTGTTAGTGACTTTCACTGTGGCAGCATTAACCACTCGTACCGCTGCAGAGTAAATGGAATTAGATTCTACTCTCAACGCTGCTTGCACTATTTCATCCCAGTGAGAATGCTGATCTACCACCCCTGCAATAGCCTTTTTGATAACAGGTTTGAAACCTGTCATCAAAGCTGATGTACAAATTCCTGCATTTTGATCATATCTATCTCCCATTGTCAGGTTATTACGCAACGCATCATCCATCCAATCCACATAATCGCGTACTCCCTCTTTCGCACCCTGAGTACAGTTACTAATTTTACTAGCATCTGGTCGAAACAATACATTCCCAACCGTAGTTATTAAGAATCCTTCAATTTCATAATTTGCTGTCGCTGGGTCACACGCTTCTCGTCCTGAGGACCAAGCCGACGTTCTATATCCCTGTGCGAGTGTTGGCAACATGACCCTTGGCAAAAGCGAACGTACAATATGATCCTAATCACCAGCATGGAACCCATAAATTCTACCTTGTTTCCTCAAGAAACTGATCAATTCCTGTCCCTCCCTTACTAGATCTGGTGCCTCTTCATAATACTACACATTTCACTCACGCTCAATGGCTGATGGTGATGCTGTATTTGTATCCGTACTTGGGGCTGCGCACCATCTGGAATAGGGTTGTCCTCCCCTGGTACTATTTGTCCCGGATAATATGTAACCAGGATTGCGTGTGTTTGTATCGGTCGCAGCTCTCTATGATTACCTGGATCATGCTGATCAACTATCCAGTCCGGGACTACTATGTCCGGACTCGTAATGTGCCTGTCCCCTGCCGCTCGCAACCCATATCACTCTTTTTCCTCTTTAAGAGAGGGGTAGAATGGTGGTCCACCAGTTGTGACCTGTTTCACCTTATAGCATGGGGCGTACGGCGGAGGAGTTGCAATTGCATATACTCCTCCACAAGTATTCTGATCCTGTTGAAGCATAACCCTGAGTTGTTTCATTTGGTTTTGCCTTTCCTCAAGGTCTTTCTCTAACTCTTGATTTAGGTTTTGACTCTTTTCTAGCTCATTAGCCAATTCCTGTTTCTGTTCATCTAATCTATGTGCATGCCCTTCGGATATTCCTAGTATTTTATTTGTTACTTCATTCTTGTCTACTGCCTGCTCCATTTTACCTCACAGATATTTATTTTTCTCTTTTTCTAGTTTTATCCGCTGCTGATAAAATGCTGTGAATAGGATGCCTGCCTATTGTGGTTTGGACCGTTTTCTGATCTCAGTGTTCCACATCATGGTTGCATCCATACACTCTTCACTGGTTTTAAACTTACCATCTACCAGAAAATGTGTACCAATTTTGTCCAATTTAGCAAATTTCCCCCACCATTTATTTGGTTCTTGGTTTTGATCATATGCTTTTTTAGCTATGGTTATGGTAACATTTTCCTTTTCTCCTCCTCCCTCCCCGGGAGTATCCTGGCCTCTAGAAGCCATTTCAGTTCTATTGATTCGCCGTCACCCCCCCACCAATGGCGTTAAGTAATAACAGTCTAGCCTATTAATAATTTGGACACTTTTGTACCCTTTTAGTGCTGGTTTATACTATTGTTTAACGATTCACATAATCTATCCCAACAGGCTTGAACCAACTTCTCTCTTTCTTGCTACTGATACAGACTAATATTGTCCAAACATTCATACACACTCACACATCTCGCTGCCTCACGGCCACTTCGCCTGGGCTCTTACCCCGTTATAGGTTATGCAGGCAATCAACCCCGCCCGGGATTTACCCTCTAGGACTTACCTTTTGCAGATTCTAAACTGCTCAGGCTTACCTTCCGGGCCTCACCCTATTCTTATAGTAGTCACAGGAACTAACCCACTCGGGATTTACCCCCTAGGACTTACCCTCAAAACAGGTACCAACCTGTTCTGGCTTACCTTCCGGGATTTACCCTATACCATAAATCTATGACCGGTCATAACACAATGGGCCTTTTGAATAAACTCAGGCATCCTGAGTATTCTATAATTATTCAGCCTATTATTCTCATTTCCCCAAGATGTCAAAATGAGTGGTAACAGGTGTAGGAACTTGCCCACCTTATTTGTTGTACCGGCTCTTGTTCCATTGATCTGAACTCTTTGGTTTGATTAAAAATCGTGGTGAATCCTGCCAACAACGCCAACTGTTAGGTTCTTATTTTTTAGAGTAAGTAACTCATGGACACTAGAGAAGCTTAACCAAGTTTAATTATTCCCAAAGGGTCGACACAGCTGTATTCAGACATCACATTTCACACAAGCCCTGATATTTAACCCTTCCTCCTAGGCCGAGTCTCCTCCTCCATATCTGAAGAGCCAATGCATCTCTGTTGCTAGACAGAACCTTAGTTACATCTGTTCTTCCTCACTTCATCTTACCTGACCTCTACCCCAAAGTGCTCACTCCTCCCCAAATCAAGACTGTCATGGTTATTGATACCAGACTGTGTCTCTTCTCCTCCCAGAGGATCCCTGATGGCTAACAATAACATATCCTGTATAATGTAAATGTTATACATCACCCTCTCTCCCTCAGTGACATTGTTATGTTCTAAGATCTCCACCCGCCTCCCCTACACATTCCAAAGCCATCTGACTCCTACAGATAACCATTAACTTCTGATGTAAAAACCATTCTCTATCATCCCTCAGATACCATACTTCTGATCTATGATGTCTCTAGTATAGCAATGTTCAAAGTTTACCCAGAATCCAACAAGACATACTAATCTGTCTACATCATGTAGACACTCTGCCTTTCTGGTTTGTCACAAACACTAATTAGTCTTTAAGATTATCAGTCAGTAGCTAGCGGTGGTGGTGGTGGTGTGTGTGTGTGTGTGTGTGAGTGTGTGTGTGTGTGTGGTGGCATAGTCTTCCATCACATGGTGTACTGGGGAATGAGATGTGTAATCTATTGCTAGATCAGAGCTCAGACTAGGATGATGGGGATGGGGAAGAGCAGGGTAGGAAGGCAGGGAGGGAGGGAGTGGGCTGGGAAGAGAAGGAGGAGGTGGATATGAGAGGCAGGGAGGGTGGGTTGGATTGAGGGAGGGCGAGACCGAGAGAGGGAAGGGGTGGATAAAAGAGGGAATTTGGGCATTTTAACAAAGTCTTAATTAAGTTCCTTCTTCTCGACTGGTGGCAGGCATAAATGGAGATCCTCAGGGATCCAATGATCCACTTTCTGATCTCTACCACATCTTACTGACACACATATATACACACGCACACACTCACGGAAACACACACACACACACACACACACACACACACACACACACACACACACACACACACACACACACACACACACACACACACACACACACACACACACACACACACACACAGCTCAGCCACTGATCAAAAAGAAAGAGCAATGCGGAGCGGCCTAGATGATTGAAACACTTGGGACTTTCTCCAGTGTGGGGTTGCTGTGGTTTTCATTGAAACCAACGGAAGTTAGAATTGCTGCAAAGAAAAAACAACAGAAGCTCACTTACTTCAAAAGTAGAGAGAACGAGAGGGGGAGAGAGAGAGAGAGAGAGAGTGAGAGAGAGAGAAAGAGAGAGTGAGAGAGAGAGAGAGAGAGAGAGAGAGAGAGAGAGAGAGAGAGAGAGAGAGAGAGAGAGAGAGAGAGAGAAAGAGAGAGAGAGAGAGTGAGAGAGAGCGAGAGAGAGAGAGCGAGAGAGTACTATCTCATCCTGGAATATACAAGGTCAGAGGTCATCTACCTTTGGCCTAAAGAGCAGGAACTTAGACTTGGAAATACAGACATTGTCATCCTACAAGAAACATGGTATGAAGGAGTCAGACCCACTGGTTGCCCTCTAGGTTACAGAGAGCTGGTAGTCCCATCCACCAAACTACCAGGTGTGAAACAGGGAAGAGACTCAGGGGGTATGCTAACTTGGTATAGTGCAGGCATAATCCACTATATTAAATTAGTCAAAACAGGAACATTTTACATCTGGCTAGAAATTAATAAGGAAATGATCTCAACAGCAAAAAATGTCCTCATGTGTGCTACTTACAGTGGGGGGAAAAAGTTTTTGATCCCCTGCTGATTTTGTACGTTTGCCCACTGACAAAGAAAGATCCGTCTATAATTTTAATGGTAGGTTTATTTGAACAGTGAGAGACAGAATAACAACAAAAATATCCAGAAAAACGCATGTCAAAAATGTTATAAATTGATTTGCATTTTAATGAGGGAAATAAGTATTTGACCCCCTCTCAATCAGAAAGATTTCTGGCTCCCAGGTGTCTTTTATACAGGTAACGAGCTGAGATTAGGAGCACACTCTTAAAGGGAGTGCTCCTAACCACAGCTTGTTACCTGTAAAAGAGACACCTGTCCACAGAAGCAATCAATCAATCAGATTCTAAACTCTCCACCATGGCCAAGACCAAAGAGCTCTCCAAGGATGTCAGGGACAAGATTGTAGACCTACACAAGGCTGGAATGGGCTACAAGACCATCGCCAAGCAGCTTAGTGAGAAGGTGACAAAAGTTGGTGCGATTATTTGCAAATGGAAGAAACACAAAAGAACTGTCAATATCCCTCGGCCTGGGGCTCCATGCAAGATCTCACCTCGTGGAGTTGCAATGATCATGATAACCGTGAGGAATCAGCCCAGAACTACACGGGAGGATCTTGTCAATGATCTCAAGGCAGCTGGGACCATAGTCACCAAGAAAACAATTGGTAACACACTACGCCATGAAGGACTGAAATCCTGCAGCGCCCGCAAGGTCCCCCTGCTCAAGAATAATTATACATGCCCGTCTGAAGTTTGCCAATGAACATCTGAATGACTCAGAGGACAACTGGTGAAAGTGTTGTGGTCAGATGAGACCAGAATAGAGCTCTTTGGCATCAACTCAACTCGCTGTGTTTGGAGGAGGAGGAATGCTGCCTATGACCCCAAGAACACCATTCCACCGTCAAACATGGAGGTGGAAACATTATGCTTTGGGGGTGTTTTTCTGCTAAGGGGACAGGACAACATCCCCGCATCAAAGGGACGATGGACGGGGCCCTGTACCGTCAAATCTTGGGTGAGAACCTCCTTCCCTCAGCCAGGGCATTGAAAATTGGTCGTGGATGGGTATTCCAGCATGACAATGACCCAAAACACACGGCCAAGGCAACAAAGGAGTGGCTCAAGAAGAAGCACATTAAGGTCCTGGAGTGGCCTAGCCAGTCTCCAGACCTTAATCCCATAGAAAATCTGTGGAGGGAGCTGAAGGTTCGACTTGCCAAACGTCAGCCTTGAAACCTTAATGACTTGGAGAAGATCTGCAAAGAGGAGTGGGGCAAAATCCCTCCTGAGATGTGTGCAAACCTTGTGGCCAACTACAAGAAACGTCTGACCTCTGTGATTGCCAACAAGGGTTTTGCCACCAAGTACTAAGTCATGTTTTGCAGAGGGGTCAAATACTTATTTCCCTCATTAAAATGCAAATCATTTTATAAAATTTTTGACATGCGTTTTTCTGGATTTTTATGTTGTTATTCTGTCTCTCACTGTTCAAATAAACCTACCATTAAAATTATAGACTGATCATTTCTTTGTAAGTGGGCAAACGTACAAAATCAGCAGGGGATCAAATACTTCCCCCCCCCCACTGTATATACCCCCAATAGAATCCCCATACTTTAACGATGACAGCTTCTCCATCCTAGAGGGGGAGATCAACAATTTCCAGGCCCAAGGACATGTGCTAGTCTGTGGCAACCTAAATGCCAGAACTGGACAAGAACCTGACACCCTCAGCACACAGGGGGACAAACACCTACCTGGAGGTGACAGCATTTCCTCTCCCATATGCCCCCCTAGACACAACTACGACAACATAACCAACAAAACGGGTCACAACTCCTGCAGCTCTGTCGGACACTGGGTATGTACATAGTCAGTGGTAGGTTTCGAGGGGACTCCAATGGTAGGTACATCTATAGCTCATCTGTTGGCAGTAGCACTGTAGACAACTCTATCACTGACCTCAACCCAGTGTCTCTCAGAGCGTTCACAGTCAGTCCACTGACACCCCTATCAGATCACAGCAAAATCATACTCTACTTGAACAGAGCTTTGCTCCATCATGAGGCATCAAAGCCAAAGGAACTAAATAATATTAAGAAATGCTATAAATGGAAGGAAAGTAGTGTGGAAATCTACCAAAAAACAATTAGGCAACAACAAATTCCCTCCCTTATAGACAATTTCCTGGACAAAATGTTTAACTGTAATATTGAAGGTGTAAACTTGGCAGTAGAAAACCTAAACAGTATATTTGACTTCTCAGTTTCCCTATCAAATCTAAACATTTCAAGCAGACAACCTAAGAAAATGAACAAAAATGACAAGTGGTTTGATGAAGAATGCAAAAACCGAAGAAAGAAATTGAGAAACCTATCCAAACAAAAACAGAGACCCAGAAAACCTGAGGCTACGCCTTCACTATGGTGACTCACTAAAACAATACAGAAATACACTATGGAAAAAGTAGGAACAGCGTGTCAGAAATCAGCTAAATGTAATTGAAGAATCGATAGAATCTAACCACTTCTGGGAAAATTTGAAAACTCTCAACAAACAACAACACAAAGAGTTATCTATCCAAAATGGAGATACATTTACATTTACATTTAAGTAATTTAGCAGACGCTCTTATTCAGAGCGACTTACAAATTGGTGGATTCACCTTATGATATCCAGTGGAAGAACCACTTTACAATAGTGCATCTAAATCTTTTAAGGGGGGGGGGGGGGTTAGAAGGATTACTTTATCCTATCCTAGGTATTCCTTAAAGAGGTGGGGTTTCAGGTGTCTCTGGAAGGTGGTGATTGACTCCGCTGTCCTGGCGTCGTGAGGGAGCTTGTTCCACCATTGGGGTGCCAGAGCAGCGAACAGTTTTGACTGGGCTGAGCGGGAACTGTGCTTCCTCAGAGGTAGGGAGGCAAGCAGGCCAGAGGTGGATGAACGCCGTGCCCTTGTTTGGGTGTAGGGCCTGATCAGAGCCTGAAGGTACGGAGGTGCCGTTCCCCTCACAGCTCCGTAGGCAAGCACCATGGTCTTGTAGCGGATGCGAGCTTCAACAGGAAGCCAGTGGAGAGAGCGGAGGAGCGGGGTGACGTGAGAGAACTTGGGAAGGTTGAACACCAGACGGGCTGCGCCGTTCTGGATGAGTTGTAGGGGTTTAATGGCACAGGCAGGGAGCCCAGCCAACAGCGAGTTGCAGTAATCCAGACGGGAGATGACAAGTGCCTGGATTAGGACCTGCGCCGCTTCCTGTGTGAGGCAGGGTCGTACTCTGCGAATGTTGTAGAGCATGAACCTACAGGATCGGGTCACCGCCTTGATGTTAGTAGAGAACGACAGGGTGTTGTCCAGGGTCACGCCAAGGTTCTTAGCACTGTGGGAGGAGGACACAATGGAGTTGTCAACCGTGATGGCGAGATCATGGAATGGGCAGTCCTTCCCCGGGAGGAAGAGCAGCTCCGTCTTGCCGAGGTTCAGCTTGAGGTGGTGATCCGTCATCCACACTGATATGTCTGCCAGACATGCAGAGATGTGATTCGCCACCTGGTTATCAGAAGGGGGAAAGGAGAAGATGAATTGTGTGTCGTCTGCATAGCAATGATAGGAGAGACCATGTGAGGATATGACAGAGCCAAGTGACTTGGTGTATAGCGAGAATAGGAGAGGGCCTAGAACAGAGCCCTGGGGGACACCAGTGGTGAGAGCACGTGGTGCGGAGACAGATTCTCGCCACGCCACCTGGTAGGAGCGACCTGTCAGGTAGGACGCAATCCAAGCGTGGGCTGCGCCGGAGATGCCCAACTCGGAGAGGGTGGAGAGGAGGATCTGATGGTTCACCGTATCAAAGGCAGCAGATAGGTCTAGGAGGATGAGAGCAGAGGAGAGAGAGTTAGCTTTAGCAGTGCGGAGAGCCTCCGTGACACAGAGAAGAGCAGTCTCAGTTGAATGACCAGTCTTGAAACCTGACTGATTTGGATCAAGAAGGTCATTCTGAGAGAGATAGCAGGAGAGCTGGCCATAATAAACCAGTTCTCCAATCTGTTTGGCTCTATAACAAAGAACAAACAGCAACAACATTTACGTGATCAAATACAAATCTTAGAATCAACTATTAAAGACTACCAGAACCCACTGGATTCTGCAATTACATTGAATGAACTACAGGACAAAATACAAACTCTCCAACCCAAAAAGGCCTGTGGGGTTGGTGGTATCCAAAATGAAATGATACAGACCACAAATTCCAATTGGCTATACTTAAACTCTTTAACATCATCCTCAGTTCTGGCATGTTCCCCAATATTTGGAACAAAGGACTGATGACCCCAATCCACAAAAGTGGAGACAAATTTGACCCCAATAACTGCCGTGGGATGTGTGTCAACAGCAACCTTCGGAAAATCCTCTGTATTAACGTTAACAGCAGACTCGTACATTTCCTCAGTGAAAACAATGTACTGAGCAAATGTCAAATTGGCTTTTTACCAAATTACCGTACGACAGACCACGTATTCACCCTGCACACCCTAATTGACAAACAAACCAAAACAAAGACAAAGTCTTCTCATGCTTTGTCGATTTCAAATAACTTTCGACTTGGCACTAGGGCCTGCTATACAAATTGATGGATAGTGGTGTTAGCGGAAAAACATACGACATTATAAAATCCATGGACACAAATATCAAGTGTGAGGTTAAAATTGGCAAAGGACACACATTTCTTTCCACAGGGCCGGCGGGTGAGACAGGGACGCAGCTTAAGGTCCAATCTCTTCAACAAATATATCAACAATAGAACAGTCTGCAGCACTCTGCCTCACCCTACTAGAATCTGAAGTCAAATGTCTACTGATGATCTGGTGCTTCTGTCCCCAACCAAGGAGGGCCTACAGCAGCACCTAGATCTTCTGCACAGATTCTGCCAGACCTTGGCCCTGACAGTAAATCTCAGTAAGACAAAAATAATGGTGTTCCAAAACAATTTCCAGGACCACAAATACAAATTCCATCTAGACGCCATTGACCTAGAGCACACCAAAAAATATACATACCTCGGTCTAAACATCAGCGCCACAGGTAAATTCCACAAAGCTGTGAACAATCTGAGAGACAAAACAAGAAGGGCCTTCTATGCCATCAAAAGGAACATAAAAAGCAACATACCAATTAGGATCTGGCTAAAACTACTTGAATCACTTAAAGAACCCATTGCCCTTTATGGTTGTGAGGTCTGGGGTCCGCTCATCAACCAAGAATTCACAAAATGGGACAAACACCAAATTGAGACTCTACATGCAGAATTCTGCAAAAATATCCTCCGTGTGCAACGTAAAACACCAAATAATGCGTGCAGAGCAGAATTAGGCAGATACCCGCTAATTAGTGAAGGCCAAACACCATTGTAAATACAATATACTTATGTTTATTTAGAGAGAGCGAGAGAGAAATAATTGAATTGAATTGAGAGAGAGAGAGAAAGAGAGAGAGAGAGAGAGGGAGTGAGAGTGAGTGCGAGAAAGAGAGAGGGAGTGAAAGAGAGAGAGAAAAGGGAGTGTGTGAGAGAGAGAGAGAGCGAGGGAGAGAGAGAGAGAAATAATTGAATTGAATTGAAAGAGAGAGAGAGAGAGAGAGAGAGAGAGAGAGAGAGAGAGAGAGGGAGTGAGAGAGAGAGAGAAAGGGAGTGAACGAGAGAGAAATATTTGATTTGAATTGAATTGAAAGAGAGAGAGAAAGAGAGGGAGACAGAGAGAGAGAGAGAGAGAGAGAGAGAGAGAGAGAGAGAGAGAGAGAAAGAGAGAAA
>NC_138304.1:81282500-81365000 GCF_965601325.2 Salmo salar | reverse complement strand
TAACTCAGACACAAGTATGCATCTCAAATTAAAATCCTCCAGGCGGAGTGTGTGTGTTTGTATGTGTGTGTGTGCATGCCAGTGTGTGTGTGCGTGCATGTGTGTAGACATTGCATTGGGAAAGTATTCCGACCCCTTTCCCTTTTTCCACATTTCGCTACGCAACATCCTTATTTTTTAAATTGATTACATCATTATTTTTCCTCATCAATCTACACACATTACCCCATAATGAGAAAGCGAAAACAGGTCAAATCAAATCAAATCAAATGTATTTATATAGCCCTTCGTACATCAGCTGATATCTCAAAGTGCTGTACAGAAACCCAGCCTAAAACCCCAAACAGCAAGCAATGCATGTGAAAGAAGCACGGTGGCTAGGAAAAACTCCCTAGGAAAAACTCACTAGAAAGGCCAAAAACCTAGGAAGAAACCTAGAGAGGAACCAGGCTATGAGGGGTGGCCAGTCCTCTTCTGGCTGTGCCGGGTGGATATTATAACAGAACATGGTCAAGATGTTAAAATGTTCATAAATTACCAGCATGGTCAAATAATAATAATCATAGTAGTTGTCGAGGGTGCAACAAGCACGTCCGGTGAACAGGTCAGGGTTCCATAGCCGCAGGCAGAACAGTTGAAACTGGAGCAGCAGCATGGCAAGGTGGACTGGGGACAGCAAGGAGTCATCATGCCAGGTAGTCCTGAGGCATGATCCTAGGGCTCAGGTCCTCCGAGAGAAAGAAAGAGAGAAAGAGAGAATTAGAGAGAGCATATTTAAATTCACACAGGACACCGGATAAGACAAGAGAAATACTCCAGATGTAACAGACTGACCCTAGCCCCCCGACACATAAACTACTGCAGCATAAATACTGGAGGCTGAGACAGGAGGGATCAGGAGACACTGTGGCCCCATCCGATGAAACCCCCGGACAGGGCCAAACAGGCAGGATATAACCCCACCCACTTTGCCAAAGCACAGCCCCCACACCACTAGAGGGATGTCTCCAACCACCAACTTACCGTCCTAAGACAAGGCCGAGTATAGCCCACAACGGTCTCCGCCATGGCACAACCCAAGGGGGGGCGCCAACCCAGACAGGAAGACCACGTCAGTGACTCAGCCCACTCAAGTGACGCACCCCTCCCATGGATGGCATGGAAGAACACCAGTACGCCAGTGACTCAGACCCTGTAATAGGGTTAGAGGCAGAGAATCCCAGTGGAGAGAGGGGAACCGGCAAGGCAGAGACAGCAAGGGCGGTTCGTTGCTCCAGCCTTTCTGTTCACCTTCACACTCCTGGGCCAGACTATACTTAATCATAGGACCTACTGAAGAGATAAGTCTTCAGTAAAGACTTAAAGGTTGAGACTGAGTCTGCGTCTGAGTCTGCGTCATTTTTGGACAGAAAGTTTCAGATTTTTGCAATGTTACGTAGATGGAAAAAAGCTGTCCTTGAAACAGTCTTGATATGTTCTTCAAAAGAGAGATCAGGGTCCAGAGTAACGCCGAGGTCCTTCACAGTTTTATTTGAGACGACTGTACAACCATCCAGATTAATTGTCAGATTCAACAGAAGATCTCTTTGTTTCTTGGGACCTAGAACAAGCATCTCTGTTTTGTCCGAGTTTAAAAGTAGAAAGTTTGCAGCCATCCACTTCTTTATGTCTGAAACACAGGCTTCTAGCGAGGGCAATTTTGGGGCTTCACCATGTTTCATTGAAATGTACAGCTGTGTGTCGTCCGCATAGCAGTGAAATGTAACATTATGTTTTCGAATGACATCCCCAAGAGGTAAAATATATAGTGAAAACAATAGTGGTCCTAAAACAGAACCTTGAGGAACACCGAAATGTACAATTGATTTGTCAGAGGACAAACCATTCACAGAGACAAACTGATATCTTTCCGACAGATAAGATCTAAACCAGGCCAGAACTTGTCCATGTAGACCAATTTGGGTTTCCAATCTCTCCAAAAGAATGTGGTGATCGATGGTATCAAAAGCGGCACTAAGATCTAGGAGCACGAGGACAGATGCAGAGCCTCGGTCTGACGTCATTAAAAGGTCATTTACCACCTTCACAAGTGCAGTCTCAGTGCTATGATGGGGTCTAAAACCAGACTGAAGCGTTTCGTATACATTGTTTGTCTTCAGGAAGGCAGTGAGTTGCTGTGCAACAGCTTTTTCAAAAATGTTTGAGAGGAATGGAAGATTCGATATAGGCCGATAGTTTTTTATAATTTCTGGGTCAAGATTCGGCTTTTTCAAGAGAGGCTTTATTACTGCCACTTTTAGTGAGCTTGGTACACATCCGGTGGATAGAGAGCCGTTTATTATGTTCAACATAGGAGGGCCAAGCACAGGAAGCAGCTCTTTCAGTAGTTTAGTTGGAATAGGGTCCAGTATGCAGCTTGAGGGTTTGGAGGCCATGATTATTTTCATCATTGTGTCAAGAGATATAGTACTAAAACACTTTAGTATCTCCCTTGATCCTAGGTCCTGGCAGAGTTGTGTAGACTCAGGACAATGGAGCTTTGGAGGAATACCCAGATTTAAAGAGGAGTCCGTAATTTGCTTTCTAATGATCATGATCTTTTCCTCAAAGAAGTTCATAAATGTATTACTGCTGAAGTGAAAGCCATCCTCCATTTGCGAAGGCTGCTTTTTAGTTAGCTTTGCGACAGTATCAAAAATAAATTTCGGATTGTTCTTATTTTCCTCAATTAAGTTGGAAAAATAGGATGATCGAGCAGCAGTGAGGGCTCTTCGATACTGCACGGTACTGTCTTTCCAAGCTAGTCGGAAGACTTCCAGTTTGGTGTGGCGCCATTTCCGTTCCAATTTTCTGGAAGCTTGCTTCAGAGCTCGTGTATTTTCTGTATACCAGGGAGCTAGTTTCTTATGACAGATGTTTTTAAATTTTAGGGGTGCAACTGCATCTAGGGTATTGCGCAAGGTTAAATTGAGTTCCTCGGTTAGGTGGTTAACTGATTTTTGTCCTCTGACGTCCTTGGGTAGGCAGAGGGAGTCTGGAAGGGCATCAAGGAATCTTTGGGTTGTCTGAGAATTTATAGCACGACTTTTAATGCTCCTTGGTTGGGGTCTGAGCAGATTATTTGTTGCAATTGCAAACGCAATAAAATGGTGGTCCGATAATCCAGGATTATGAGGAGAAACATTAAGATCCACAACATTTATTCCATGGGACAAAACTAGGTCCAGAGTATGACTGTGGCAGTGAGTAGGTCCAGAGACATGTTGGACAAAACCCACTGAGTCGATGATGGCTCCGAAAGCCTTTTGGAGTGGGTCTGTGGACTTTTCCATGTGAATGTTAAAGTCACCAAAAATTAGAATATTATCTGCTATGACTACAAGATCCGATAGGAATTCAGGGAACTCAGTGAGGAACACTGCATATGGCCCAGGAGGCCTGTAAACAGTAGCTATAAAAAGTGAGTGAGTAGGCTGCATAGATTTCATGACTAGAAGCTCAAAAGACGAAAACGTCATTGTTTTTTTTTTTGTAAATTGAAATTTCCTATCGTAAATGTTAGCAACACCTCCGCCTTTGCCGGATGCACGGGGGGTATGGTCACTAGTGTAACCAGGGGGTGAGGCCTCATTTAACACAGTAAATTCATCAGGCTTAAGCCATGTTACAGTCAGGCCAATCACATCAAGATTATGATCAGTGATTAGTTCATTGACTATAACTGCCTTGGAAGTGAGGGATCTAACATTAAGTAACCCAATTTTGAGATGTGAGGTATCACAATCTCTTTCAATAATGGCAGGAATGGAGGAGGTCTTTATACTAGTGAGATTGCTAAAGCGAACAACGCCATTTTCAATTTTGCCCAACCCAGATCGAGGCACAGACACGGTCTCAATGGGGAAAGCTGAGCTGACTACGCTGACTGTGCTAGTGGCAGACTCCACTAAGCTGGCAGGCTGGCTAACAGCCTGCTGCCTGGCCTGCACCCTATTTCATTGTGGAGCTAGAGGAGTTAGAGCCCTGTCTATGTTTGTAGATAAGATGAGAGCACCCCTCCAGCTAGGATGGAGTCCGTCACTCCTCAACAGGCCAGGCTTGGTCCTGTTTGTGGGCGAGTCCCAGAAAGAGGGCCAATTATCTACAAATTCTATCTTATGGGAGGGGCAGAACACAGTTTTCAACCAGCGATTGAGTTGTGAGACTCTGCTGTAGAGCTCATCACTCCCCCTAACTGGGAGGGGGCCAGAGACAATTAATCGATGCCGACACATCTTTCTAGCTGATTTACACGCTGAAGCTATGTTGCGCTTGGTGACCTCTGACTGTTTCATCCTAACATCGTTGGTGCCGACGTGGATAACAATATCTCTATACTCTCTACACTCGCCAGTTTTAGCTTTAGCCAGCACCGTCTTTAGATTAGCCTTAACGTCGGTAGCCCTGCCCCCTGGTAAACAGTGTATGATCGCTGGATGATTAGTTTTAAGTCTAATACTGCGGGTAATGGAGTCGCCAATGACTAGGGTTTTCAATTTGTCAGAGCTAATGGTGGGAGCAGGATAAAACAGCATCATGCTAATGTTACTTAGCTTCGGCTGTTTGAAGTCCTGATGAACCATGTCCAGATAAAACCTCCGGGGTAAAAAAAGTTGAATGAAAAAAGTTGAGTGAGGGAAACAGTAAAAATATACGGTAATGAAAAAGTAAAAACCGTTAGGTAGCAAAGTAAGATCGGCAACAAAACAGCAGCGTAAACAAGTCTGCAAGTTGTGACCGGAAACAGGATCAACGAAACAGGATATCAACAGGATACCAAAATGTTGATACATTTTTGATAAATAAAAAATTCAAAACAGAAATACCTTATTTACATAAGTATTCAGACCATTTGCGATGAGACTCGAAATTGAGCTCAGGTGCATCCTGTTTCGATTGATCATCCTTGAGATGTTTCTACAACTTGATTGGTCTCCACCTGTGGTACATTTTTCCACCACCTGTAGTGGTGGAAAAAGTACACAATTGTCATACTTGAGTAAAAGTAAAGATACCTTCATAGAAAAGGACTCAAGTAAATGTCACAAAAAGAGCCGTGTTGAATAGACCAAACTGCAGCGGGAATATGGATGCTCATGTTTTAATTCAAAAAAGGAGTAACGCATCCACTGGAAAACAATATACACGACAGGAACAGTTTTGCAGGCACACAACACGCAGTGCAAAAACAACTACACACGAAAACCAAACAAACACACACCTACTTATGGGACTCCCAATCAGAGGCAACTAGAAACACCTGCCTCCAATTGAGAGTCCAGCACCCAAAACTACACATAGAAAAACAAACCTAGAACCTATACCAAACTAACACACCCCACTACACCACACACAAAACCCCATAATACAAAACAAATATACCTCTGCCACGTCCTGACCAAATATAATAGAAATAATACCTAAATATTGGTCAGGACGTGACAGTAAAAGTGAAAGTCACCCAGTAAAATCCTACTTGAGTAAAAGTCTAAAAGTATTTGGTTTTAAATATACTTAAGTATCAAAAGTAAATGTAATTGCTAAAATATACTTAAGTATCAAAAGTAAAAGTAAAAGTATAAATAATTTCAAAATCCTTATATTAAGCAAGTCAGATGGCACCATGTTCTTGTTTTACATATTTAAGGATAGCCAGGGGCACACTACAACACTCAGACATCATTTACAAACGAGTCATGTGTTTAGTGAGTCAGATCAGAGGTAGTAGGTATGACCAGGGATGTTCTCTTGATAAGTGTGTGAATTAGACTATTTTCTTGTCCTGCTAAGTATAAAAAAACGAAACGAGTACTTTTGGGTGCCAGGGAAAATGTATGGAGTAAAAAGTACAATTTTCTTTAGGAATGTAGTGAAGTAAAGTAAAAGTTGTCAAAAATATAAATAGGAAAGTATGGTACTAATACCCCCAAAATTACATAAGTAATACTTTCAAGTATTTGTACTTAAGTACTTTACACCTGTCTATATAAGGTCCCAAAGTTGACTGCATATCAGTGCAAAAACTAAGCCATGAGGTTGAAGGAATTGCCCGTAGAGCTCCGAGACAGGATTGTGTCGAGGCACAGATCTGGGGAAGGGTACCAAAAAATGTCTGAAGCATTGAAGGTCCCCAAGAACATAGTGGCCTCCATCATTCTTAAATGGAAGAAATGTGGAATAACCAAGACTCTTCCTAGAGCTGGCAGCCCGGCCAAACTGAGCAATCGGGGGAGAGTGGCCTTGATGGTCACTCTGACAGAGCCGCAGAGTTCCTCTGTGGAGATGGGAGAAACTACCAGAAGGAAAACCTTCTCTGCAGCACTCCACCAATCAGGCCTTTATGGTAGAGTGGCCAGACGGAAGCCACTCCTCAGTAAAATGCACATGACAGCCCGCTTGGAGTTTGCCAGAAGGCACTTAAAGGACTTTCAGACCATGAGAAACAAGAGTCTCTGGTCTGATGAAACCAAGATTGAACTCTTTGGCCTGGTTGCCAAGCATCACGTCTGGAGGAAACCTGGCACCATCCCTATGGTGAAGCATGGTGGTGGCAGCATCATGCTGTGGGGATGTTTTTCAGTGGCAGGGACTGGAAGACCATTCAAGAACGAGCGAAAGATGAACGGAGCAAAGTAAGGAGAGATCCTTGATGAAAACCTGATCCAGAGTGCTCAGAACATCAGAAGATGCACCTTCCAGCAGGACAACGACCCTAAGCACACAGCCAAGACAACACAGGAGTGGCTTCAGGACAAGTCTCTGAATGTCCTTGAGTCGCCCAGCCAGAGCCCGGACTTGAATCCGATCGAACATCTCTGAAGAGACCTGAAAATAGCTGTGCAGCAACGCTCCCTATCCAACCTGACAGACCTTGAGAGGATCTTCAGAGAATAATGGGAGAAACTCCCCAAATACAGGTGTGCCAAGCTTCTAGCGTCATACCCAAGAAGAATCGTGTCTGTAATCACTGCCAAAGGTGCTTCAACAAAGTACTGATTAATGGGTCTGAATACATATGTAAATGTGATGTTGCAAAAATGTCTAAAAAACAGTTTTTACTTTGTCATTGTGGGGTGTTGTGTGTAGATTGATGAGGGAAAAAAACGATTGAATCCATTTTATAATAAGGCTGTAAGGTAACAAAATGTGGAAAATGTCAAGGGGTCTGAACACTTTCCGAATGCACTGTATGTATGTGTCTGTTTATGTGTGCCTGCATGCATGTGCTTGTGTGTGTGTCCGTGTGTGTTTATTTTGTGTGCGTTTTGACATGCTTGCTTCCTTGTGTCTTTTTTTGTTGTTGTAAACTTAAACAGCTAAAACAAGATATCAAGTATGTAGAAAATAACAGTGCCTTCAGTTTGACATTATGGGGTCAATCTAAATGTAATTAATGTTAAATTCAGGCTGTAACACAACTAAATGTGGAAAAAGTCAAGGTGTGTGAATAGTTTCTGAAGGCAGTGTATACTGGCTTTTGCTATGGCTGCAATGAGAATATACAGTGGGGTCGGAAATTGTTGACACCCTTGATAAAGATGAGCAAAAAGGACTGTATAAAATAAACAATTTCAATACTCAGCTATATTGTATGCTCCAAAAATTTTTGACATTATACTATTTTACACTAATACAATTGCTCAGAGAAATATGTTTTCTCAAAAAGGTAGGGGTCAAAATTATTGACACCCCTATTCAATACCTCACCTTGTGAGGATAACGGCACTGAGCCTTTTTCTAAAATGTTTTATGAGTTGGAGAACACATTGGGAGGGATCTTAGACCATTCCTCCATACAGAATCTTTCCAGATCCTTGATATCCTTTGTCTGCGGTTATTGACTGCTCTCTTCAATTCAAACCACAGGTTTTCAATGGGATTCAAGTCCGGAGACTTTTGTGGCCAATTAACCATTTCTTTATGGATTTTAATGTGTGCTTGGGGTTATTGCCTTGCGGCTAAGTTTCAGCCTCCTGGCAGAGGCAACCAGGTTTTTGGAAAAAATATCCTGGCTGGTACTGTGTAAAGTTCATGATGCTGTTGAACTTAACAAGGGCACCAGGACCAGAGGAAGCAAAATAGCCCCATAACCACCATATTTTACAGTAGGTATGGGTTTCTTTTCTGCTCATGCATCCTCATTTCGATGTCAAAAACACCATTAGTGTGTGTGGCTAAACAGTTCTATTTCCCCCCCTGTTAAACAAAATGGCTCTATCTGAGCAGTTGTATTAGTATTACACTACATAATTTTTTGATTCTTTGGAGCATACAAATCAGCTCAGTATTTTAATAATGTATTTTATACAGTCATTTTTGCTCATCTTTATCAAGGGTGTCAATAATTTCAGACTCCTCTGAATAAACTACACTTGAATAAGTACCTACAAGCATACAGCTATGATAATGATTTTATATTGAGAAAAATAAAAGTGTGTGTGTTCCCTGTCAGTGTTTGTACAGCTCTGTGTGTGTGTCTGCATCTCAACAATTAGTGAGGTGTAATTGACTGAGGCAGGTGATTGCCACCGATTACTGCGATGATGGATAGGCGTGTCACTCAAGAGTGTGTGGGTGTGTGACTGAGTGTGTCTACCGCTGCTTGTGTTTTACTGTAATGGCAGCTCAGCTTTGATGGTGCATTACCGGTTGGTGATGAGCGTATGTCAACACATGTGGGTGGATAGTTGTGTTTTGAAGTAGCTTTTTCTGCTTAAATGTGTGGGTGGAGTTTTGTATTTGTTTATCTGTATACTGTATTTGTGATTCTGATGATTCAGCGCAAGAGGGATAGAGAAAGAGCGGGGGGAGTGAAAGAGCGAGAGAGAGGGGAGAAAAAGAGAGTGAGAGAGAGGGTAGAAGGAGGGGCCCTGTGATGGGGCGATAGCACCAAATAATTGTTATCTTGCTGACTGTGTTAATCAGTGTGCCAATTCACTAGTGTAAAATATGCCAGGCTTTAATGTTATGAAGATTGACAACATTTTTATCCTTTCAACAGGGTGGATTTTTCTTTTGTTGAACTTTCTTTATTGCAACAAATTATGATGGAAACTGTGTTTTTCTAATAAATGATGATTGCCAGAGAGGAAGAGGCGAAGCAAGAGGTTTTACTCTGCCCAAATTCTATCTATGAAAATAAGATCATGAAGTGAGGAATTGTTGTATAGAGATCAATGAGGGAGTGTGAAATCTGTCATTGCTAATTTGCTATATGAGGATTATTTGATCGAATAGAAGTTTCGTAATGGTTAGGTTGTTACGAATGCACTGATACTGTATACTGTAAATTGACGCACGTGACATTTTGGCAACTTTGAAAAAAAATACTTTTGGACATTGCCATTGAGGGCTTCCACCATTTTAAAGTAGTCAACTGGGTGGGGATTACTGTTAGTTAGGAGCAATCAACCAATAAAGAAGAAGAAAATGTATGACTTTAAAGTGGAGATCAAATAAAATGTTATTGGTCACATACACATGGTTAGCAGATGTTAATGCGAGTGTAGCGAAATGCTTGTTCTCTAGTTCCGACCGTGCAGTAATATCTAACAAGAAATCGAATAATTTCACAACAACTACCTCATACACACAAGTGTAAAGGAATGAATAAGAATATGTACACACACACACACACACACACACATATATATATATATATATATATAGATGAGTGATGGCCGAACGGCATAGGCAAGATTCAGTAGATAGTATAGAGTACAGTATATACATATGAGATGAGTAATGTAGGATATGTAAACATTATATAAAGTGGCATTGTTTAAAGTGACTAGTGACACATTTATTACATCCAATTTTGAATCATTAAAGTGGCTAGAGATTTGAGTCAGTATGTTGGCAGCAGCCACTCAATGTTAGTGATGGCTGTTTAACAGTCTGATGGCCTTGAGATAGAAGCTGTTTTTCAGTCTCTCGTGTCCCAGCTTTGATGCACCTGTACTGACCTCGCCTTCTGGATGATAACGGGGTGAACAGGCAGTGGCTCGGGTGGTTGTTGTCCTTGATGGTCTTTTTGGCCTTCCTGTGACATCGAGTTGTATAGGTGTCCTGGAGGGCAGGTAGTTTGCCCCCGGTGATGTGTTGTGCAGACCTCACTACCCTCTGGAGAGCCTTGTGGTTGTGGGCGGAGCAGTTGCTGTACCAGACGGTGATACAGCCCGATAGGATGCTCTCAATTGTGCATCTGTAAAAGTTTGTGAGTATTTTTGGTGACAAGCCACATTTCTTCAGCCTCCTGAGGTTGATGAGGCGCTGCTGCGCCTTCTTCACCATGCTGTCTGTGTGGGTGGACCATTTCAATTTGTCCGTGATGTGTACGCCGAGGAACTTAAAACTTTCCACCTTCTCCACTACTGTCCCGTCGATGTGGATAGGGGGCTGCTCTCTCTGCTGTTTCCTGAAGTCCACGATCATCTCCTTTGTTTTGTGGACGTTGAGTGTGAAGTTACATTCCTGACACCACACTCCGAGGGCCTTCACCTCCTCCCTGTAGGCCGTCTCTTCGTTGTTGGTAATCAAGCCTACCACTGTCGTCTGCGAACTTGATGATTGAGTTGGAGGCGTGCATGGCCACGCAGTCATGGGTGAACAGAGATTACAGGAGAGGGCTGAGAAGGCACCCTTGTGGGGCCCCAGTGTTGAGGGTCAGCGGGATGAAGATGTTGTTTCCTACCTTCACCACCTGGGGACGGCCCGTCAGAAAGTCCAGGACTCAGTTGCACAGGGCGGGGTCGAGACCCAGGGTCTCGAGCTTAATGACGAGTTTGGAGGGTACTATGGTGTTAAATGCTGAGCTGTAATCGAAAAACAGCATTGTTACATAGGTATTCCTCTTGTCCAGATGGGTTAGGGCAGTGTGCAGTGTGATTGCGATTGCATCATCTGTGGACCTATTGGGGTGGTATGCAAATTGGATGGGTCTAGGGTGTCAGGTAGGGTGGAGGTGATATGATCCTTGACTAGTCTCTCAATGCACTTCATGATGACGGAAGTGAGTGCTACGGGGCAATAGTCATTTAGCTCAGTTACCTTAGCTTTCTTGGGAGCAGGAACAATGGTGGCCCTCTTGAAGCATGTGGGAACAGCAGACTGGGATAGGGATTGATTGAATATGTCCATAAACACACCAGCCAGCTCGTCTGCGCATGCTCTGAGGACGTGGCTTGGGATGCCGTCTGGGCCGGCAGCCTTGCGAGGGTTAACACGTTTATATGTTTTACTCACGTCGGCTGCGGTGAAGGAGAGCCCGCAGGTTTTGGGAGCGGACCGTGTCAGTGGCACTGTATTGTCCTCAAAGCGAGCAAAGAAGTTGTTTAGTTTGTCTGGGAGCAAGACATCGATATCCGCGACGTGGCTGGTTTTCTTTTTGTAATCCGTGATTGACTGTAGACCCTGCCACATACGTCTCGTGTCTGAGCCGTTGAATTGCAATTCTACTTTGTCTCTATACTGACGCTTAGCTTGATTGTGTCATGTCCTGACCATAGAGAGGGGTTTTTGTTCTTTATTTTGGTTAGGCCAGGGTGTTACATTGGGTGGGCTTTCTATGTTCCTTTTTCTATGTTTTTGTATTTCTTTGTTTTGGGCCGTGTGTGGCTCCCTAGTCAGTCCTGTGCCTGCTCCACGGACCAGGTCTCCAGTGGGTCTCCCCATCCTGGTCTGTCCTGTGCCACCTCCCAGGACTAGGCCTCCAGTGGGTCTCCCCATCCTGGTCCATCCTGTGCCACCTCCATGGACCAGGCCTCCAGTGGGTCTCCCAATCCTGGTCCGTCCTGTGCCACCTCCCAGGACTAGGCCTCCAGTGGGTCTCGCCAGTCCGGAGCCGCCAGAGCTGCCCGCCAGTCCAGAGCCGCCAGAGCCGTCTGCCAGTCAGGAGCCGCCAGAGCCGCCCGCCAGTCAGGAGCTGCCAGAGTGGCCCGTCTGCCCGGAGCTGCCAGAGTGGCCCGGAGCTGCCAGAGTGGACCGTCTGCCCGGAGCTGCCAGAGTGGCCCGTCTGCCCGGAGCTGCCGGAGTGGCCCGTCTGCCCGGAGCTGCCAGAGTGGCCCGTCTGCCCGGATCAGCCAGAGTGGCCCGCCTGTCCGGATCAGCCAGAGTGGCCCGCCTGTCCGGATCTGCCAGAGTGGCCCGCCTGTCCGGATCTGCCATCGCCGCCCGCAAGCCGGGCGCAGCCATCGTCGTCCGCCAGCCGGGCGCAACAAGGGTCGCCCGCCAGCCGGGCGAAGTCAGGGTTGCCCACCAGTCCTCCGGCGTGGCCAGGGGCACCACCTAAGTGGGCGACGTCAAGCCACCCTCCCTTCCCTCCCTGTAGTTTAGGGGGATTTTTCTGTTTGTTTTGGGGTTTTCTGTGTTTTTCTTTTGAGGTGCATTCAGGGTCTGCACCTTTAGGGGGGGGGGGGGGGGGTACTGTCACGTCCTGACCAGCAGAGGGAGTAATTGTATACGTTTTGATCAGGGCGTGGCAGAGAGTTTGTGTTGTGTATGCATTTCAATGTTCTGTCTAGTTTAGTTTTCTATGTTTAGGATTGGGTGTTGGACTCTCAATTGGAGGCAGGTGTTTCTAGTTGCCTCTGATTGAGAGTCCTATATAGAGGTGTGTGTTTGGTTTGGTTAGGTTGTGGGTAGTTGTATTTGCACTGCTGTTTGTCATAGCCTGCAAATCTGTTAGCTGTCGTTTTGTTTCTTGTTTTTCCCGTTACTCACTTTAAATAATAAATTAAAGTATGAGTATTCTGGTACCCACTGCGCCTTGGTCTCATCTCTTCGACGCTTGTGACAGATTGCCTTGCGGCGGGAATAGCTACACTGTTTGTATTCGGTCATGTTTCTGGTCTCCTTGCCATGATTAAAAGCAGTGGTTTGCACTTTCAGTTTTGCGCGAATGCTGCCATCAATCCATGGTTTCTGGTTGGGGAAGGTTTTAATAGTTACCGTGGGTACAACATCACCGATGCACTTGCTAATAAACTCGCTCACCGAATCAACGTATACATCAATGTTGTTGTCTGAGGCTATCTGGAACATATCCCAGTCCACGTGATCGAAGGAATCTTGAAGCGTGGAATCAGATTCATCGGACCAGCGTTGAACAGACCTGAGCACTGTGTAGTGTTCTGGGTGTAGCTGGTGCGGAGGAGTCAGGCGCAGGACAGCAGAGATGAGTAACACAAGTAACTTTACTCAAATATTCTAATAACATGTCGTAATACCGAGCCCACAATAATGGACCGAACATACATAAAACAATCACGCACAAAAACCATGGGGAAAACAGAGGGTTAAATAATGAACATGTAATTGGGGAATTGAAACCAGGTGTGTAAAACAAAGACAAAACAAATGGAAAATGAAAAGTGGATCGGCGATGGCTAGAAGGCTGGTGACATCGACCGCCAAACGCGTCCCGAACAATGAGAGGGACCGACTTCGGCGGAAGTCGTGACAGGCTCCAGCAGCGCGTCAACACCGACCTCGGGGACGACCCATAGGACGAGGCGCAGGGCGATCCGGATAGAGACGGTGGAACTCCCGCAGCAACGAAGGGTCCAAAACGTCCTCCACCGGCACCCAGCATCTCTCCTCCGGACCGTACCCCTCCCACTCCACGAGGTACTGAAGGCCCCTCGCCCGACGCCTCGAGTCCAGTATGGCTCGAACAGCATACGCCGGGGCCCCTCGATGTCCAGAGGGGGCGGAGGAACCTCCCACACCTCAGACTCCTGGAGTGGACCAGCCACCACTGGCCTGAGGAGAGACACATGGAACGAGGACTTTGAATGGGTCGAGAGCCAGACCCAGTCCCCCGGTGCAAACACTGGGGCCTCACTGCAGTGGCGGTCGGCGCTCGCCTTCTGAAGCCTCACAGCCCATTGCAGGTGCACATGAGCGACATCCCAGGTCTCCTCCGATTGCTTAAACCATTCATCCACCACAGGAGCCTCGATCTGGCTCTGATGCCAAGGTACCAGAACTGGCTGATACCCCAGTACGCACTGGAAGGGGGAGAGGTTAGTAGAGGAGTGGCAGAGTGAGTTTTGGGCCATCTCTGCCCAGGGGATGAACGCCGCCCACTCCCCCGGCCAGTCCTGGTAATAAGACAGCAGAAACCTACCCACATCCTGGTTTACTCTCTCCACCTGCCCGTTACTCTCGGGGTGAAAACCCGAGGTAAGGCTGACCGAGACCCCCAGACGTTCCATGAACGCCCTCCAGACCCTTGACGTGAACTGGGGACCTCGATCAGACACTATATCCTCAGTCACCCCGTAGTGCCAGAAGACGTGTGTAAACAGGGCCTCCGCAGTCTGTAGGGCCGTAGGGAGACCGGGCAAAGGAAGGAAATGGCAGGACTTAGAGAACCGATCCACAACGACCAGGATCGTGGTGTTACTCTGTGAGGGAGGACGATCCGTGAGGAAGTCCCCCGATAGGTGCGACCATGGCCGTTGTGGAACGGGTAAGGGCTGTTGGAAGAACAGACATTTCTCAGCCTTGACGTACAGGTCATGCTCCAACAGTCGACCAAGTACCCTGCGCACCAGGGGCACATGCTCGGCGCGTGTAGCGGAGTATATCAGAATGTCATTGATATACACCACTACACCCTGCCTGTGCAGGTCTCGGAAAATCTCGTCTACAAAGGCCTGGAAGACTGATGGAGCATTCATCAACCCGTACGGCATGACGAGGTACTCATAGTGCCCTGAGGTGGTACTAAATGCGGTCTTCCACTCATCCCTCTCCAGGATACGCACCAGGTTGTAAGTGCTCCCGTGCATTGATTCTATCGCACTGGCTATGAGAGGCAGCGAGTAGCTGTACCTCACAGTGATTTGGTTGATACCTCGATAGTCAATGCACAGGCGCAGACCTCCATCCTTCTTCATCACAAAAAAGAAACTCGAAGAGGCAGGTGAAGTGGAGGGCCGAATGTACCCCTGCCCTAGGGATTCGGAGACATATGTTTCCATTGCCGCCGGCTCCTCCTGTGACAGGGGATACACGTGACTCCTGGGAAGTGCTGCGTCTACCAGGAGATTTATCGCACAATCCCCCCGTCGATGGGGTGGTAATTGAGTCACCCTCTTCTTACAGAAGGCGAGAGCCAAATCGGCATATTCAGAGGGGATGCGCACAGTGGAGACCTCGTCTGGACTTTCCACCGAAGTAGCACCGACGGAAACCCCTAAACACCTCCCCGAGCACTTTCGTGACCACCCCTTGAGAGCCCTCTGTTGCCATGAAATAGTGGGGTCATGACAGGCCAACCAGGGTAGGCCCAGCACCACGGGAAATGCAAGAGAATCAATAAGGAAAAAACAAATTATTTCGTTGTGACCCTCCTGCGTAACCATTCCCAGTGGAGCGGTGGCCTCCCTAATTAGCCCTGACCCTAATGGTCGACTATCTAGGGCGTGCACAGGGAAGGGCATATCCACAGGAACAATGGGGATCCCTAAACTATGGGTAAATGCTCTGTCAATAAAATTCCCAGCTGCGACTGAATCTACGAGCGCATTATGCTGGGAATGTGGGGAAAACGCAGGAAAATTTATAAACAAAAACATGTGAGCAACAGGGGGCTCTGAGTGAGCTTGGTGCCGACTCACCTGAGGTGACACGAGAGTGCCCTGCCTGCTGCCTCAACTCTCAGAGGAACCTCCCCAGCACCGACCAGCAGTGTTTCCTCTACTGCCACAGATGGTACAGGGAACGGCCCCTCCTCCGGTCGCCTTAAGCGCAGCACCTCCCAGATCCATGGGCATCAGAGCGGTGGTGCTGGGGGATGGAAATGACAAGCCCCGATCCGGACGTCCGCTGGTAGCCAGCAGGTTATCCAGCCGGATGGACAGGTCCACCAGCTGGTCAAACCTGAGAGTGGTGTCCCTGCAGGCCAACTCCCGTCGGCGATCCTCGTGCAGACTGCACCGGTGGTGATCAATCAGGGCCCTGTCGTTCCATCCCGCGCTGGCGGCCAGGGTCCGGAAGTCCAAGGCGAACTCCTGTGCGCTCCTCGTGCGCTCCCCTGCCTCAGGTGGAACAGACGTTCACCTGCCACTCTACCCTCAGGCGGGTGGTCGAAAGCTGCCGAAAGCGGCGGGTGAACTCCGCGTAATGGTCCAACACTGCTTCTCCTTCCCCCCATACGGCGTTGGCCCACTCCAGAGCTTTCCCTGAGAGACAGGAGACGAGGGCGGACACGCTCTCTTGTCCCGAAGGAGCCGGGTGGACGGTCGCCAGGTAGAGTTCCAGTTGGAGTAGGAGCCCCTGGCATCCGATAGCTGTCCCACCATACTCCCTCGGGAGCGCAAGCCGAATCCCACTGGGACCGGGTGAAGGAGGGGTGAACAGTGGTGCCTGTTGTAGTGGTGCCGGTGGAGGCGCTGGAAGAACTCCTCCTGTCTCTCATCGGTCCAACGTCTGCAGCATGCGATCCATGGCGGTGCCGAGACATTGCAACATGGTCACATGCTGCTGGACGCGCTCCTCGACCGCCAAAGGGGGGTTGTCTGCTCCTGCTGACTCCATTTTTGAGGTGGGTGATTCTGTAGTGGTCTGGGTGTAGCTGGTGTAGAGGAGTCAGGTGCAGGACAGCAGAGATGAGTAACACAAGTAACTTTACTCAAATATTCCAATAACATGTCTTAATATCGAGCCCACAATAACGGACCGAACATACATAAAACAATCACGCACAAAAACCATGGGGAAAACAGATGGTTATAATGAACATGTAATTGGGGAATTGAAACCAGGTGTGTAAAACAAAGACAAAACAAATGGAAAATGAAAAGTGGATCGGCGATGGCTAGAAGGCCGGTGACATCGAACACCGCCCGAACAAGGAGAGCGATCGACTTCGGCGGAAGTCGTGACACACAGGCGCTTCCTGTTTTAGTTTCTGTCTATAGGCTGGGATCAACAAAATGGAGTCATGGTCAGATTTGCCGAAAGGAGGGTGAGGGAGGGCTTTGTATGCGTTGCGGAAGTTAGAGTAGCAATGATCCAGAATTTTGCCAGCCCGGGTCACGCATTCGATATGCTGATAAAATTTAGGGAGCCTTGTTTTCAGATTAGCCTTGTTAAAAACCCCAGCTACAATAAATGCAGCCTCAGGATATGTAGTTTCCATTTCACAGAGTCCAATGAAGTTCTTTCAGGGCCGTCGAGGTGTTTTCTTAGGGGGGGGGATATACACGGCTGTGTTTATAATCGAAGAGAATTATTTTGGTAGATAATGCGGTCGGCATTTGATTGTAAGGAATTCTAGGTCAGGTGAACAAAAGGACTTGAGTTCCTGTATGTTGTTATGATCACACCACGACATGTTAATCTTAAGGCATACACACCCGCTCTTCTTCAAACCAGAGAGATGTTTGTTTCTGTCGGCGCGATGCGTGAAGAAACCGGGTGGCTGTACCGACTCTGATAACGTATCCCGAGTGAGCCATGTTTCCGTGAAACAAAGAATGTTACGATCTCTGATAGACTCAATGGTGCGGCCCATTCTGTCACAGACACTATAATGGCACAGATACAAAGATGTGTCATCTATCCTATCTCTATGACCTGTTTTTCACACACGTATCTGCCCTCTCATTGGCTAGAATGGTCCCATCTCGCCTCCTCCATCCTGCCTTCCATCTTTGAGGATATGTATTTCCATTGTTAGAGCGGTCACTCGACTCTCTTGTCGGATAGCCATCTTACGGGCTCCTGACCAATTTTGCTATTTTGTGTTTTTTTTTTTACACTGATCTTAATTTCTTTGTACGTAATACAAGCTGTTCATTTTAGTCTATTCAAACAGAATACATTTCAAAGAAAACATGCACTCATTGAGATCAGCTGTGGACAATTAGTGGGCACAGCCAACACACCTGAACACACTGAACAAGGTAGAGGATAGAGATAGTTTTGTTGATATTGAGAACGGAATGTACAGTGCCTTGCGAAAGTATTCATCCCCCTGGACATTTTCCCCATTTTGTTGCCTTACAACCTGGAATGAAAATAGATTTTTGGGAGGTTTGTATCATTTGATTTACACAACATGCCTACCACTTTGAAGATGTAAAATATTTTTTCTTGTGAAACAAACAACAAATAAGACAAAAAAACTGAAAACTTGAGCGTGCATAACTATTCAGCCCCCAAAAGTCAATACTTTGTAGAGCCACCTTTTGCAGCAATTATAGCTGCAAGTCTCTTGGGGAGTCTCTATAAGCTTGGCACATCTAACCACTGGGATTTTTGCCCATTCTTCAAGGAAAAACTTCTCCAGCTCCATCAAGTTGGATGCATTCCAGCTGGTGTACAGCAATATTTAAGTCATACCACAGATTCTCAATTGGATTGAGGTCTGGGCTTTGACTAGGCTGTTCCAAGACATTTAAATATTTCCCCTTAAACCACTCGAGTGTTGCTTTAGCAGTATGCTTAGGGTGATTGTCCTGCTGGAAGGTGAACCTCCGTCCCAGTCTCAAATCTCTGGAAAACGGAAACAGGTTTCCCTCAAGAATTTCCCTGTATTTAGCGCCATCCATCATTCCTTCAATTCTGACCAGTTTCCCAGTCCCTGCCGATGAAAAACATCCCCACAGCATGATGCTGCCACCACCATGCTTCACTGTGGGGATGGTATTCTCGGGGTGATGAGAGGTATTGGGTTTGTGCCAGACATAACGTTTTCCTTGATGGCCAAAAAGCTCAATTTTAGTCTGATCTGACCAAAGAACCTTCTTCCATATGTTTGAAGAGTCTCCCACATGCCTTTTGGTGAACAGCAAACGTGTTTGCTTATTTTGTTCTTTAAGCAATGGCTTTTTTCTGGCCACTCTTCCATAAAGCCCAGCTCTGTGGAGTGTACAGCTTAAAGTGGTCCTATGGACAGATACTCCAATCTCCTCTGTGGAGCTTAGCAGGTCCTTCAGGGTTATCTTTGGTCTCTTTGTTGCCTCTCTGATTAATACCCTCCTTGCCTAGTCCATGAGTTTTGGTGGGCGGCCCTCTCTTGGCAGGTTTGTTGTGGAGCCATATTCTTACATTTTTTAATAATGGATTTAATGGTGCTCTGTGGGATGTTCAAAGATTTGTATATTTTTTTAGAACTCAACCCCGATTTGTACTTCTCCACAGCTTTGTCCCTGACCTGTTTGGGAGCTCCTTGGTCTTCATGGTGCAACTTGCTTGGTGGTGCCCCTTGCTTAGTGGTGTTGCAGACTCTTAGATTGCACACAGGTGGACTATATTTAATAAATTATGTGACTTCTGAAGGTAATTGGTAGCACCATATTTTATTTAGGGGCTTCATAGCAAAAGGGATGAATACATATGCACACACTGCTTTTCCGTTTTTTTTTTTTTTTTGAATTCTTTGGAACAAGTCATTTTTTTCATTTCACTTCACCAATTTAGACTATATTTTGTATGTCCATTATATGACATCCAAATAAAAATCAACTAATAGATGGCAAATCAAACAATATTTGGAGATAACTATTTAGTTTATCCTCTGAAAGTTAGTTGTTAACTAGCCAAATTTACATGATCTGTCTAGCTAGCTAACGTTAGCCAATTTGACATGGTCCCATCAATTAATGTAGCCTATCATATGTCTGTCAGCAGCATTCATGATTAAACAATCTTAAAATTAATGTTGAAAAGGGGATAATGTTTCCTAACCTAGGCACTGCTGGTCTATGTTGGTTGGAGAAAAAAGTACATAACCTACCACTATGTTTTGTTTAGCCAGCTGTAGGTCTACACAGTTACTAGCTACTGTAGCTTGCAAAGACAGCTAGCTATACATTACATGGGCAAATGCGCCCTCAAAAAGGATGGAAATTTAACTTAAACCACACATTCTTGTCAGGTATTGTACATTTGTATTTTATATCACTTAAATGCCCAATTAATGGTGGCTAATATTGAGAGATTGTCACGTCTACTCCCGCTCCTCCCCTCCGGCTTTCGACGTCGCCGGTTTACTAACCACCGTCCTGGGAATCATCATTACGTGCACCTGGCTTTCGTCATTACGCACACCTGCACTTCATCATTAAGCACACCTGGACTCGATTACCTCACTTATTAACTCCCCTTTATCTGGCAGTCCCTTAGGTTCCTTCCCCAGGCAGTATTGTATCTGTTGTTCATGTTTAGACATGAACAGACATCCTACATTGTATCGTTATTTGTTATATTAAACTTACCACCTGCACCTGCTTCTCGACTCCCAGTGTCTACTTTACAGAATACTGCCTCACAAAAAAATGGAAGCAGCAGGAAATCACAACATCTTCCAGATGGTCGATGAACAGGGAGACCTACTTCGTCAACACCATGACCAGCTGGCACAACTGGGGATGGCTATGGAAGAGGTTCTTCGCAGTGTTCAAAGTCTCGAACATACCCGAGAGTCGTTGCCTTCAACTAGAGGAGGATACTCTACCACCAGTCGAGCCAGCGCACCAGCCAATTCAGCAAACTGCCCAGGTCAGCGATGCCCGTTTGTCCCTAAATATGACGGCACCCCATCTAAATGCTGTAGCTTCCTACTACAGTTCTCCTTCTACTTTGCGGACCACGGCCATCTGGGAGAGAGGAGAGGAGGAGCTGGATTCGTATGAGGGGTGCATGGCTCGGTTCAGAGGTATCTTCGATCATCCACCATAGGGCAGAGAGGGGGTGAGCGCCTACTTCAACTACAGTAGGAGGACCAGACGGCTGCCGAGTAAACGCTCACCTTCCGGACAGTGACAGCATCTAGGGGATGGAATGAGCTGGCAAATTGTACGCTATTCAGAAGAGGTCTGTGCGAGGAGGTTCAGATGGAACTTGCCTGTCGAGACAACAACCTCTCCTTGGACGTACTCATCGTGATGGCCATCCGTATGGATAACCCACTTCGGGAGCGTCGGCAATCTCATCGCTTCTCTCCCTCCCTCAGTGAACGCTTTGGGTCAGAGCCTGAACCCATGGAGGTAGGAGTCACATGCCTCCTCGCGGCAGAGCGACGCAGATGGAGACAGCTGGGGTTCTGTCTCTATTGTGGTCAAGGAGAGCACCAGCTCCAGCGGTGTCCGATACATTCCAACCTCGATCCACGAGAGCAGAGAGACGGTCACGTGATCTTCCACCTCCTTTGGTAGGTGTGAGTATTCCATCTTCATCACTTTCTGCCAAACCCTTTTTGGTGTCGATCACACTAGTTGACTGTCCGTCATGTACTGTTTCTACAGCTTTAGTGGATTCCGGTGCTACAGGGAACTCTATTGACCAGACCCTTACCTCCTCTCTCAACATCACCTGATGCCCGCTCTCCTCTCATTTGCCAGGTTCAAGCACTCTGTAAGGTTCCGGGACCATCACAGACATAACCAAACCAGTCACCCTCACCGTGTAGTCCATCCATCAGGAAAACATCCCCTTCATCACCAGTGCACCAGCTCACAAGATCATCCTTGGCCTCCCTTTGCTTCAGCGCCACAACCCCACCATCTCATGTTTGAAGATGAAAATCACAGACTGGGCACCTGAATGCCAGAGGACCTGCTTTCTCGTCCCCTGTGGTTCCACGTTATTTGAGAGTCCTGTGTTTTCCCTTTAGCCCAACATCCCGGAGGTATACCCGGACCTGCGGGAGGTATTTTCCAAAACCCACGCCACCTTTCTCATGCCCCTGGGACTGTGCCAGGCTGCACCCCTGCACAGACGCATCTACCCTCTGTCGGTGGCTGAAACCCAGGCCATGGAGAAGTACATCCATGAGGCGCTCCAACAAGATTTCATTCGCACGTCCACTTCTCCTGCGTCGGCAGGTTTCTTCTTCGTTGCCAAAAAGGATGGATGGTTACACCCATGTACAGAGGACTCAATGAAATCACCAACAAGTACCGTTACCCTCTCCCGTTGGTGCCGGCAGCCATTGAACAGCTCTGTTCCAGGACATTCTTGGAAGCCAGGTGGTCGTGTATATCGATGAAATCCTGATCTATTCAGCTACTTTGGAGGATCACATCGCTCATGTCCGAGTAGTCCTGGAGCGCCTCCTAGCTAACCAACTATTTGTCTCCTTCCTTGGCTACCAAATCAGCCCGCAAGGAGTGAATATGGAGGTCAAGAAGGTAGATGCGGTCAGATCATGGTTAGTTCCAACCACCATAAAGGGGTTACAACGTTTTTTGGGGTTTGCCAACTTCTACCGTCGTTTCATCAGGAACTTCAGCTCCATCGCTGCTCCTCTCACCTCTCTCCTCAAGTGTGGTCCCCGTTGGTTGGTGTGGAGTCCAGCAGCTGACGAGGCCTTCGGCCTACTGAAGGGACATTTCACCTCCGCCCCATTGCGCAAACACCCAGATCCCACAATATCCTTTATTGTGGAGGTGGACTCTTCAGAGGTGAGTGTGGGGGCAGTTCTGTCTCAACGACAAGGTAATCCCCAGAAATTGCATCCATGCGCGTATTACTCTAAGAAACTGTCCCCTGCAGAGAGGAATGAATATATTGGTGATCGAGAGCTCCTGGCGGGGAAGTTGGAGACAATGGCTGGAGGGCGCCAAGGATCCATTCGTCATCCTTACCGACCATTGGAACCTTGAGTACATACGGATAGCGAGGAGGCTGAATTAACGCCAAGCAAGATGGGCCCTGTTCTTTACAAGATTTTACTTCACGCTGACCTATCGCCCAGGTTCAAAGAACACCAAAGCCGATGCCCTGTCCCATCTCTACGATTCGGGAGAGGGTCCTGTCCAGAATGCACCCATAATTCGGTCCTCTCGAGTCGTAGCCCCTGTGGTCTGGGACATAGATGTGGACATCCACCAGGCTCTGGAGATGGAGCCCGCAACCACTGCCTGCCATCCTGAGTGCATCTACGTTCCCACAGGGATAAGGGATCGGCTGCTGACCTGGGCACTGACAGCTGTCGTCGCTGGACATCCAAGTATTTCTCACACTACCCAATCTTTCTCCGAAAATAATTGGTGGTTTACCTTGGCGCAGGACGTTAGTCGCTACGTCAACTCCTGTTCCGTATGTGCTCAAACCAAGTCCCCCCGGCATGCTCCTGCATGCTCCTTCCCCTTCCCGTGCCTCAGCGCCCCTGGTCTCATCTATCCATTGACTTTGTTACTGATCTCCCCTCCTCTGACGGTTTCACCATAATTTTGGTGGTTGTGAATAGATTTAGATTCGTGCCAGACCGAAGCTCCTGCAGTTGATGAGTGGTTCAGGTGTGCAAAAGAAGTGTGGAGCAAGGCTCCCGTGAAACTTCAGCTTGCCGTCCACCATCAGAAGGAGCAGGCAGACTGCCACCGCAGTGAGACTCCCGTGTTCCATCCTGGGGATCGCATCTGGCTCTCTACCAGGAACCTCCCACTCTGCCTGCTCTGCAAGAAGCTGAGCCCCCGGTTTGTGGGGCCGTTCAAGGTTCTCCAGAGGGTCAACGAGGTGACGTATAAGTTGCAGGTTCCCAGTGACTACCGGATCTCACCTTCTTTTTATGTCTCCCTTTTCAGGCAGGTGGTTCCTTGTCCCCTGGCTGATGCTGTCCCCCACGACACCCCTCCCTCCCCCTGGACATCAAGGGAGCTCCCGCCTATGCCGTCAGATCCCTACTAAACTCCAGACGTCGTGCGGGTTGGCTCCTGTACCTGTTGGACGGCCCAGAGGAGCAGTGTTGGGTTCCGGTGGAGGACATTCTGGATCCCAACATCATCTGCGATTTCCATTTTCGCCGCTTGGGCTGATCCGTTCCTCATCCTCGGGCCGTCCCTCTGGCCGGTATCATCCTGCGGCTGGAGCCGTATGTCGGGGGGGGGGGGGTACTGTCATGTCTACTCCCGCCGGTTTACTAACCACTGGTCCTGGGAACCATCATTACGCCCACCTGGCTTTTATCATTACGGGCACCTGCGCCTCATCATTAAGCACGCCTGGACTCCATTACCTCACTCATTACCTATATATTAAATTAAACTTACCTCCAGCTTCTCGACTCCCAATGTCTACGTTATAGAGATGTAAGAGGGTGTAATCCAGCTGGGTTTCTGCAATGTAATGCATTGGAGCGGGCTGTGCGTGCCCCCCAGCTGGGAATGAAATGGAATGTTTGAAATCGAACGAAATATGACGTTATTGATAACCTATAGATTTCTGAGGTTGCGTCTGCATGGTGAGAGAGGAGGGCGAGGCGTTGTCTCCTCAACGCCGCTGTGTGTTTTTGATGTTGAGAACTCGATTGGATCGTGGCTTTTTAAATGTTATGCAACTTTGAAGATGGAGTTGTTTGAAGTTATGCATAAGTTGGGTAGCATCCCAAAATCGCACCATATTCCCTATTAAGGGTATTACTTTTGACCAAGACCCGTAGGGCTCTGGTGAAAAGTAGTGCACTATGTACTGAATAGGTTGCCATGTGGGACGCAGCCCTGGACTCCTTTCCAGCTTCTTCCTCTTCTTCCTTCTTCCGCTTTTCTCTTTTAGAGGCTGTTTCTTTCAGAATTTAGTGGTGTGGTTGATGTGTAGGAATGTTTCAACGGTGTATCTTCCAAAGCAATGTACCCTTTGTGGTAATAATGGTCTTCAGTAGCTGGGCTCATGGCTTAATTGTGTCTCAAAACAGATTTCTTTCCTTTCTTTCCTTCTCTGGCTGTGTGCTGGGTCTCTCGCTCTCTCTCTCTGTCTGTCTGTCTGAACCTCATTTTGACTTCTGTCCCTCTCTCTCTTTCTGTCTGTCCGAACCTAATTTTTACTTATTTCTGTCTCTCCATACTCATAAATAATGTTTGAAGTTCTGGTCTCAAGCCTTTGTTTAAAGGTGATGAGTATCCATTATTTGGACAATAGTCCATCAGCACCACAGTATTTAAGTATGTAAGATAAAGTATTTCAGATAAAGCTTTATCGTTCTAGCAGACGATACCATTAGACCATTGAAGTCTAAAGTTATAGCAGGCTGAGGAGAAGTAGGGATGACTCCAAAATGCCACCTACAGTATTCCCTATATAGTGCACTACTTTTCACCAGGTCTGTGGTCAAAAGTAGTGTACTGTATAGGGAATAGGGTGCCATTTCAGACACATCCTGTGTTTGGATGTGGATCTCTGTGATGTTCAACTTTTAATGAGCTCCATTAAATCAAGTGGCAGTTCAGTTAAGTTCTTAGTTCCTCATTTCCTCTCAAGAAGGAAAAGTTGGTGGTTAGTTGGCGTTTAATAGTTTCACCACAAGCTTACATAAGGCCCTTTAATTCTCCGCAGCACTGTGCTCCACAGGGCAAAGCTTTCCGGGCAGCTAGCTAGCGCCGTTGGAGAAAGAAGACTCTCTCCCTCCATCTATCCCTCCCTCCATCCCTCGCTCCTCTCCTCCGCCGAGAGGCACGCTACGGCAATTAGCCCTTCCTCTGGAGTCTTAATTAGCAGACACGTCGACCTGCAGTGTGGTGTGTGTAGAGGGCTGCACGTCAGTCTTTCAACAGCCAAACAAAAAATAGATTTAACTTTAGAAGTAAAGTAGGGCCTTCTCCAATTAATTAACGATGGACTCCAAACGAGCATCGCGGTAGCGGGCGAGACGAGGGGAGGAGAGGAAAAGCGAGGCAGAGATGATGGTGAGATGGCGTTCAAACTCTCTGCCTCCACACCTCCCCATTGCATATCTTTACGTACGTTATGTAGCAAACGGCTACCCCTTGGGGGTCTCGAACCAGTGCCTCCCAGCCTGTAGGCAACTTGCTAACCACTGCTCCCATTGGCAAAACTGGGAAAAGGTGGTTACAGTATGTAGAACACATGTCCACAGGCTGAACCCAAACCAGAGACAACGAGGAGGAAATGCTCATCAGCCATCAAGGCCCTCAGGGCAGACATGGAGATCTGTGATCTGTGTCTGAAGTGGATGTTCATTAATATGTTCCTTAATTAGATAGCTAACTGTAACCTTAGATCACTAATTGCAGTTACAGGTCTTTGTCATGAACATGCATCTGTATGCAAACTATCTCTGTATGCTTCAGCCTCTGTCCTCCTGAAACCATCTGTGTGTGTTGCACTACTAGATGTGGCCATAGTGTTGACAATAAACAACGGTGAGACAAATTATGAAAGCACTGGCAGTAGGGAGTGAAATCCGTGTCGTTACGAATCATAGTGACGATGAAAGCCTTAATACTGGCAGTGACATTATACATAGTGATGTCTACAGTGATGACGGCAGGGCTATACACTGACCTTTTCCGGGACATGTGCCCCCCCCCAAAAAAGCCCCCCCAAAAATGTTATTCTCGCAGCCGCGATCACAGACACGTTGAGCAATTATTAGTTTGATTATTTAGTAGAAGTATTGAGGAGCAGGGAGGTTGAAGTCAGTGGTATGTATTAATGGATTCCCAAAAAAATGGACCAGGAAAACATACTAAATAATGTATATTTCCTCTCTCTGTGTTTCATAAATGTCCTTAAATTGGCAAGAGGCTGAATGAATCTTACCGGAGAAAACATCCGAGAGAACAAAACAGCGCCCCTCTGTATGTGTAGCCCATCTATCTGATGCTATCTGGTCAAAAAGAGTATAACATTGTTGTCGCCGGTAGCATTGAATGCAAGGGAAGCCAGTGAGCATTTGGCCTCTTTTGATAAAAAGTATACAATAATAGCCAATCAGCTTTTAGCCAAACTGAGTGAGCTCAGCTTAGAATGGTCCTGGAGTACCAAAAAAAAGTGTCAAGGGAAGACAGTTTGGATTTGGCTTCACACCAATCACATTACATCAGAAGCCAAAGTTCATTGACAGAATTTTTTTTGAATTGATGCATCTCGTTGTGTCGTTGTCCTCTGCCATTTCCTAGATTAGCCAAGGATGGAAATAGGGATTTGGACTTGTGGTTTTACTTAATTCTCAATACTGGCCAATGATTATAACGGTGATTCTGATCTAACCATACGTTCATACATTGGGCCCCTGGCCTGAGAGGATGGAAGTTTAACATCAAATCAAAGTTTATTTGTCACGTGCGTCGAATACAACAGGTGTAGACCTTCCAGTGAAATGCTTACTTACAGGCTCTAACCAACAGTGCAAAAAAGGTATTAGGTGAACAATAGGTAAGTAAAGAAATAAAAACAACAGTAAAAAGACAGTGAAAAATAGCGAGGCTATATACAGTAGCGAGGCTATAACAGTAGCGAGGCTACATACAGGCACCGGTTAGTAGGGCTGATTGAGTATGTACATGTAGATATGGTTAAAGTGACTATGCATAAATGATAAACAGAGAGTAGCAGTAGTGTAAAAGAGGGGTTGGTGGGTGGTGGGTCGCGGGACACAATGCAGATAGCCCGGTTAGCCAATGTGCGGAGGCACTGGTTGGTCAGACCAATTGAGGTAGTATGTACATGAATGTATAGTTAAAGTGACTCTGCAAATATGATAAACAGAGAGTAGCAGCAGCGTAAAAGAGGGGTTGGAGGGGCACACAATGCAAATAGTCCGGGTAGCCATTTGATTACCTGTTCAGGAGTCTTATGGCTTGGGGGTAAAAACTGTTGAGAAGCCTTTTTGTCTTAGACTTGGCACTCCGGTACCACTTGCCATGCGGTAGCAGAGAGAACAGTCTATGACTAGGGTGGCTGGGGTCTTTTTCCATACATTTTGGGCCTTCCTCCGACACCGCCTGATGTAGAGGTCCTGGATGGCAGGCAGCTTAGCCCAAGTGATGTACTGGGCCTTACGCACTACCCTCTGTAGTGCCTTGCGGTCGGAGGCTGAGCAATTGCCGTACTAGGCAGTGATGCAACCAGTCAGGATGCTCTCGATGTTGCAGCTGTAGAACCTTTTGAGGATCTCAGGACCCATGACAAATCTTCTTAGTTTCCTGAGGGGGAATAGGCTTTGTCATGCCCTCTTCATGACTGTCTTGGTGTATTTGGACCATTCTAGTTTGTTGGTGATGTGAACACCAAGGAACTTGAAGCTCTCAACCTGCTCCACTACAGCCCCGTTGATGAGAATGGGGGCGTGCTCGGTCCTCCTTTTCCTGTAGTCCACAATCATCTCCTTAGTCTTGGTTATGTTGAAGGATAGGTTGTTATTCTGGCACCACCCAGCCAGGTCTCTGACCTCCTCCCTATAGGCTGTCTCATCGTTGTTGGTGATCAGGCCTACCACTGTTGTGTCGTCTGCAAACTTAATGATGGTGTTGGAGTCGTGCCTGGCCATGCAGTCGTGGGTGAACAGGGAGCACAGGAGGGGACTGAGCAAGCACCCCTGTTTGCTTATTTCCTTATACAGCTGACTGAGTGCGGTCTTAGTGCCAGCATCCGTCTGTGGTGGTAATTAAACAGCCACAAAAAGTATAGCTGAAATCTCTATAGGCAAGTAGTGTGGCCTCTAATTTATCACAAGATACTCTACTTCAGGCGAGCAAAATCTCGAGACTTCCTTTGATTTCGTGCACCAGCTGTTGTTTACAAATATGCACAGAACGTCCCCCCCCGTCTTACCGGAGTGTGTTGTTCTATCTTGCCGGTGCAGCGTATATCCCGCAAGCTGAATATCCATGTCATCATTCAGCCACGATTCCGTGAAACATAAGATATAACAGTTTTTGATGTCCCGTTGGTAGGATATTCATGATTGTACCTCGTCTAATTTATTGTCCAATGATTGCACGTTGGCGAGTAATATTGACGGTAACAGCAGCTTTCCCACTCGCCTTCTGCGGATCCTTACGAGGCACCCTGCTCTGTGTCCTCTGTACCTGCATCTCTTTCTCTTGCCAATAACGGGGATGATAGCCTTGACGGGTGTTAGCAGTATATCCTGTGTTTCCTGCTTGTTGAAGAAAAAATCTTTGTCTAATCCGAGGTAAGTGATCGTTGTCCTGATATCCAAAAGCTATTTTTTGCCGTAAGATACGGTTGCAGAAACATTATGTACAAAATAAGTTACAAATAACGCAAAAAACCCCACATAAAAGCACAATTGGTTGGGCGCCCGTAAAACTGCTGCCATTTCTTCAGGCGCCATTTTGGTTCAACATGTAGCTAGATGTAGTAGATTAATGTTAACTAGCTGGCTCATCATTGCCCAAGAAAGGAAGTTAGGCTAGCGAGCAAGCATTTTGGCCAGGTAGGCTAGGACAACAAAAACTAAAAGTGTGTACACATAGATTGTAATATTTTTTTTTTTTACTGGCCTGGCTTCCCCGGTGATTTTACCCTTTTACCGCTACTGGTTGCTCTACACTATCCCTAAATAAACCTGTAATGAGAGCAAATTAATAGAATATTGTGAGAAATAATCTAGCCTACAATTACTATACCCTTTGTTACTTTACTGTAGCCTACCATTCCCTTAATAAGCCAGTGAATTTAACGACGACTTGTGGGCAGTGGGTTCAGAACAACAACAAAAAAATTATTCCACCACCCTGAAGGGCAAAGGGGCATGTGCGCTGTATGACGGTGACGATGAGAGCGATGTCTGACGGAGGTGAGTCCTCCTTCTCAGACTGTAAACTGTGGCATCAGATTACTGTAGTAGACAGACAGACAGACAGACAGACAGACAGACAGACAGACAGACAGACAGACAGACAGACAGACAGACAGACAGACAGACAGACAGACAAGACAGACAGACAGACAGACAGACAGACAGACAGACAGACAGACAGACAGACAGACAGACAGACAGACAGACAGACAGACAGACAGACAGACAGACAGACAGACAGACAGACAGACAGACAGACAGAGAACTGTAGACAGGCTAGAAGACAGGAGCAGAGCTCTTGTTAGTGATAATGAGATAAAGAGGAGCTCTGCTCTTTGTCTGGGGATTTCTCTCTACTCTGTGTGAGTGTGTGTGTGCATGCATGCTTGTATTGTGTGTGTGTGTGTTCTGTCCGTGTGGTTCCTTTGAAGGGTGGAATGCTGTCTTACCATGACCACAATAACCTCACAAACACACAACACAGGCTAATGTAATCTACAACTACAGCATGTCAAAGATGTACATATTTTAACCACTGTTTCTGTATTCATGTAATCGCTTTGATTTCAGTGTATATACAATCAGCAGTGCACCATTTATATTGTATACTGTTCTAGCTTTAACAGACCTTGACGGCTGGCTGACATTACTGTGTGTGTGTGTGTGTGTGTGTGTGTGTGGTGTGTGTGTGTGTGTGTGTGTGTGTGTGTGTGTGTGTGTGTGTGTGTGTGTGTGTGTGTGAGAATTAATGAGGGTTCATAATGTGTATGTGCATATCGTGTGTTGGTGTGTGCATATTGTGTGAATGTATTAATTGTGTGTGTGTGTGTGTATCTATTGGGCATGTGTGTATCTCTGTTTGTGTGTGTGTGTGTGTGTGTGTGTGTGTGTGTGTGTGTGTGTGTGTGTGTGTGTGTGTGTGTGTGTGTGTGTGTGTGTGTGTGTGTGTGTGTGTGTGTGTGTGTGTGTGTGTGTGTGTGTGTGTGTGTGTGTGTGTGTGTGTGTATTGGTGTGTGTAGCTGGGCTTGTTGCCAACCTCTAAATGACAGCACCCCCTCTCGTTGGCGCATCTCTGTCTGAAAGACTAATGGCACGGAGAGAATCAATTACCCACCAGAGTTGGTGATATGCCAGGTCTGTTAGGAAGGTGTGTGTTTGTGTGTGTGTTGGTTGTCAGGGCGAGCAAGAGGGGCTGGAGCGATGGTGAGTGGATTAACCCTCCCGATGCCAGGGAGGTACCCATCCCATGAGATCTCTCATTCTCCACTTTTCTGGTTCTCCCTGGTTGTCTTTGGTTCCCCCGATCAATTCCACACATTTGGTCAATTTCAGCTCTGGCACACCTGATTCAACTAATCATCAATCATCTAAGTAATCATCAAGCCCTTGAAGGAGCTGAATCTGGTGAGCTAGTACTGGAATAGGGCAAATATGTAGAACAGACTCCAAAGGGAGGGCTGAGAAACTCTACTTCCTCCATTTGGCCAGACAGTGACGTGTCCATCCTCTTCTCGCTCCTCTCCGTCATCAAGACCTGTGGAACACCACGAGGAGAGGAGGACCATTCCAGACGCTCCCGGGAAGCCACAGCCCAGCCTCAACCCATCATCAGCCAGGCGACCAGGGATTTCACAGCCCAGTTCTAGCGAGGGAAGGAAGGCGGGGAACCCTGTGGAGGATAGGGGTGGAAACTCTGGAGAGGTGGTGAGCAGTGAAGGGTGGGAACCCTGTGGCTTGGGGCTGTGTGTGAATATGGTAACTGACTGGTTAGTTTTCTGATGGTTCAGACATTACAGTGTCCAAACTAGCATATCACTTAGTAATAAGCCATGCATTCTAAATAGTATACTAGTGAGTATGTGTGGCAGATACTCATTACTGTGAGAAACAGTCTGCATCTGGTGTGTGATGTGTGGAATTCAGTGGAGGCTCCTCAGAGTCAATTTCATCAAAATGAATACAATTTTTATCCTTTTCAGATAAAACTATAGTAAATATATTAATGTCACCAAATAATGTATTAAATCACACTGTTTTGCAAAGAAGGTCTACAGTATCCTCAACAGTACCCTGTAGGGTAGCACCATGGTGTAGACAGAGGACAGCTAGCCTCTGTCCTCCTCTGGGTACAATGACTTCAATACAAAACCTAGGAGGTTCCATAGACTTACACAGTAAATATGACAACTTCCGGAGGACGTCCTCCAACCTATCAGAGCTCTTGTAGCATGAACTGTCATGTTGTTCACCCAACCAAAGGATCAGAGAATGAATCTAGTACTGAAAGCTACAGCTAGCTAGCACTGCAGTGCATAAAATGTGGTGAGTAGTTGACTCAAAGAGAAAGAAAGACAATAGTTGAACAGTTTTGAACAAGTTAATTTATTCCAAAATGAAGGACAACCAAGAGAGAGAGAGAGAGACAGAGAAAGAGAGCTAGCTATATTTCGTAGTATCTTTTTTTCACTTTCAGCTAGTTTAGCCTACTCAAACACACGGCTCAAACAGAGAGGGATGCTATGTTAGCTAGCAGGCTATGGCTATCAAACACTGGAACTCTTCCAAGTCAAGGTAAGCTTTTGGTTTTACTAAATTTATTGCCACTGGGGCCGCCTGTGTAACTGCTAAACTGCTTGCTATTGACTGTATACTGTACTGCATGATTGTAGTGGGTTTTCTAATGCGTTAGTTCTAGTAGCTATATTGACTATGACATGACCACGATGTAGGCTATGTATGTAGCGGTTAGCGGTCATGATATGAAGGTTTGGCTTGGAAAGGTTTTTCTACCTCGTCACAGACAGCTGATGTGTTGTGCACTGAAGTCCACAAGTGAAAGGATAAGGTGAGAGGAGGAGAGCGCGTAGATATATACGAGTAATAATTATATATACAACAAGATTTTTGTATGTGTCTGCTATGAAAGTTAACTGTGTTTGCATGTGATCAGGGGTGTATTCATTGCACAGATTCTGTTGAAAAACTTTTCTTAAACAGAAGCAAATGGAACGAAACAGCGATAAACATACCTGAATTTTTCCAATACAAAACTCTAATTTGTAACTATTGGACTAATGATTACACCCTAGATCAGCTAGATGCAGGCAAGAGTGTGCAAGGCGGTTTTGAATGTGTCACTGTCTGTCAACTTGCTTACCCAAAATTCTCTCGACCTGTGCACCAACATTGTGAACTTTCATTCATAGGCTAGTTTGTAGCAACCTCATGATGGGTATAAGGAAAATGTTAGCATCATGTAGTAGCCTGAACCTATCAATGTTACATTGAGCTGGGTGAATGGAATATGAATGACAGTCATCCAATATGATGTAATAGAAATAAGGCATTGCTCCTAAATGGTACCGACCGCCACTGGAGTGGATATGTCTATATCTTCAGAGAGTGAAGGGGTTTAAGGCCAACTAATGTACTGTACAGAACTGGGCCCTGATGGGTCATGTGAAAATCTAATTACGAATGTATATTTCAGAAGGGACAATGAAGTGCTACGCTATTCTATTCTACTCTGCACCATATCGTGAGAGAAGAGGAAGCTGTGTATAAGAAATTATGTAGACTTAGCCCTCCCTCAGGATCCGCCTGCAACCACAACTGTCAGATGTTCAGATTCTGTACAGTGTTGACTATAGCTGTTGATAGGGGGGGGTTCAAGTCCTAACAACACAACACAACGACGACACTGGGTTTCCAATGCCTTGGCTAAGAGAGGGTGAGTGTGCATTCCAAATGGGACCTTATTCCCTATATAGTGCACTACTTTTGAGCAGAGCTCTGTGAGCTATAAAGGGAACTATGAAGGGAATAGGGTGCCGCCATTTGGGACGTAGCCTGAGTCTTTTCTACAGGCCGGCTATCAGACGTGAGAGACGACGCCCTGCGTCTGGGCCTTGATCTCTGAGGCTCTGAGTTTAGAAATTATCCATAAAAAAATATCAGACTCTCTGGCTCCACTGGGAGCGAGGGAGGGAGAGAGAGAGAGAGAGATGGAGAGAGAATGCCGAATTAATCTGCAACATAGAAGAGCTATACCATAATAGATTGTAGGAAAACAAGAAGAGACGTAGCCATGTAATATGTAATACATGTTGCTTCTCTTTTCCGCCATCAGTGTGTTTTATATAGTCTGTCATTGTTAAAACAGAGGGCTTAGAAACTCTAGTCTAGACATGGTTAACTGTGCCACGTGTGAATTCTTGCCAATTGACGGCGTAATATTCAAAGGATACCACTCCGTCTCTCTCCTCCTCTCTTTCTTTCTCAGTGAGGCTGTCCTTCTTCGTCTCCGAGAGCACCTGTTTTTAGGCTGAAGACTAAGAAGACTTTGTATTTCTGTATAGCCAAGACATACTGTATATTATGACGCTATATATCTGTATAACCAAGACATACTGTATATTATTGCTATGTACTTCTGTATAGTCAACACATTCTGTATATTATTACTAATATTTCTGTGTAGCCTTCCACTTGACATTGTTCCTTGGATGTCTTTGGACTACTGCCAAACTTGAACCCCACTTGGATTAACATTTTTTTAATCTTCCGTGGCCAGGTGTGGTGCTTGCCTCCCTCCCTGCTTCCACAGGCTTGTACTGGAAACTACCTTCCCTCCAAGGGGCTTCTCTCCTGGCTATCATACTTGTAACACGGTCTCCGTTGCGTTGCTGTTTCGATAGGGCCTAGCATTTCATCGTATTGAGTAAGTCACCGCTCTCTCCTTGCTGTTGTTAAGCTGGCGGGTTTTGTGCCTTGGTAGTGTTTATCCTCAGTCCTAGTGCACACTGCTTTCTCGTCAGTGGTTGGTTCTGGCTTGCTGCCTATAACTGTGTGATTCAATCGAACTAACTATCACACTATGTGGATTGAGAGACTTTTAGCTGATTCCTCGCCAACCTATTTTATTTGTGCGGATTTTAGATTTTTTTTTGACTTTTTCCAGATTTGCGGCTACAACTTCAGAGACTACGGTGATTGTTTCATCCCATGTAGGAGCTGCCACTGTTTTGCACAGTTCCGGGATAATATTGACCGGACAAATTTCCAATGTGGAAACTGTCAGTTTATTGAGGAATATACAGTACAAGTCAAAAGTTTGGACACACCTACTCATTCAAGGGTTTTTCTTTCTTTTTTTACTATTTTCTACATTGTAGAATAATAGTGAAGACATTAAAACTATGAAATTACACATATGGAATCATGTAGTAACCAAAAAAGTGAGATTCTTCGAAGTAGCCACCCTTTGCCTTGATGACAGCTTTGCACACTCTTGGCATTCTCTCAACCAGCTTCATGAGGTTGTCACCTGGAATGCATTTAAATTTGATTTTAATTTGCTAAGGAGTAGAACATGTGTGCCTTGTTAAAAGTGAATTTGTGGAATAAATGTTCTTAATACGTTTGAGTCACTCAGTTGTGTTATGACAAGGTAGGGGTGGTATACAGAAGACAGCCCTATTTGGGAAAAGACCAAGTCCATATTATGGCAAGAACAGCTCAAATAAGGAAAGAGTAACGACAGTCCATCATTACTTTAAGACATGAAGGTGAGTCAATGCAGAACATTTCAAGAGCTTTGAAAGTTTCATCAAGTACAGTCGCAAAAACCATCAAGCACAATGATGAAACTGGCTCTCATGAGGACTGCCATAGGAAAGGAAGACCCAGAGTTACCTTTGCTACAGAGGATAAGTTCATTAGAGTTACCAGCCGCAGAAGTTGCAGCCCAAATAAATGCTTCACAGCTTTCCAATAACAGACCCATCTCAACATCAACTGTTCAGAGGAGACTGCGTGAATTTATTTATTTATTTTTATTTTCACCTTTATTTAACCAGGTTGGCAAGTTGAGAACAAGTTCTCATTTACAATTGCGACCTGGCCAAGATAAAGTAAAGCAGTTCGACACATACAACAACACAGAGTTACACATGGAGTAAAACAAACATACAGTCAATAATACAGTAGAAAAATAAGTCTATATACAATGTGAGCAAATGAGGTGAGATAAGGGAGGTAAAGGCAAAAAAGGCCATGGTGGCAAAGTAAATTTAATATAGCACGTAAAACACTGGAATGGTAGATTTGTAGTGGAAGAAAGTGCAAAGTAGAAATAGAAATAATGTGGTGCAAAAGAGCAAAATAAATAAATAAATAAATACAGTAGGGGAAGAGGTAGTTGTTTGGGCTAAATTATAGATGGGCTATGTACAGGTGCAGTGATCTGTGAGCTGCTCTGAAAGCTGGTGCTTAAAGCTAGTGAGGGAGATAAGTGTTTCCAGTTTCAGAGATTTTTGTAGTTCGTTCCAGTCATTGGCAGCAGAGAACTGGAAGGAAAGGCGGCCAAAGGAGGAATTGGCTTTGGGGGTGACCAGTGAGATATACCTGCTGGAGCGCATGCTACGAGTGGGTGCTGCTATGGTGACCAGTGAGCTGAGATGAAGCGAGGGCCAACCAACGAGAGCGTACAGGTCGCAATGGTGGGTAGTGTATGGGGCTTTGGTGACAAAACAGATGGCACTGTGATAGACTGCATACAGTTTGTTGAGTAGAGTGTTGGAGGCTATTTTATAGATGACGTCACCGAAGTCGAGGATCGGTAGGATGGTCAGTTTTACGAGGGTGTGTTTGGCAGCATGAGTGAAGGATGCTTTGTTACGATATAGGAAGCCGATTCTAGATTTAATTTTGGATTGGAGATGCTTAATGTGAGTCTGGAAGGAGAGTTTACAGTCTAACCAGACACCCAGGTATTTGTAGTTGTCCACGTATTCTAAGTCAGAGCCGTCCAGAGTAGTGATGCTGGACGGGCGAGCAGGTGTGGGCAGTGATAGATTGAATAGCATGCATTTAGTTTTACCTGCGTTTAAAAGCAGTTGGAGGCCATGGAAGGAGAGTTGTATGGTATTGAAGCTCGTCTGGAGGTTAGTTAACACAGTGTCCAAAGAGGGGCCAGAAGTATACAGAATGGTGTCGGATGCTTGGCATCTACATCACCAACAAACTAAAATGGTCCAAGCACACCAAGACAGTCGTAAAGAGGAAACGACAACCTATTCCCCCTAAGGAGACTGAAAAGATTTGGCATGGGTCCTCAGATCCTCAAAAGGTTTTACAGCTGCACCATCGAGAGCATCCTGGCGGGTTGCATCACTGCCTGGTATGGCAACTGCTCGGCCTCCGACCGCAAGGCACTACAGAGGGTAGTGCGTACAGCCCAGTACATCACTGGGGCCAAGCTTCCTGCCATCCAGGACCTCTATACCAGGCGGTGTCAGAGGAATGCCCTAAAAATTGTCAAAGACTCCAGCCACCCTAGTCATAGACTATTCTCTCTGCTACCGCATGGCAAGCAGTACCGGAGCGCCAAGTCTAGGTCCAAGTGGCTTCTAAACAGCTTCTACCCCCAAGCCATAACACTCCTGTACAGCTAATCAAATGGCTACCCAGACTATTTGCACCCCCCCCCCCCCCCCCCCATGTAGGAAAGGACCTGTAAAAATAAAGAAAAACCCTTCCCTTGAATGAGTAGGTAAGTCCAAACTTATGACTGGTACTGTACATATCCTTGAACTTCTTAATACACTACATGACCAACATGCTCATCGAGCATCTCATTCCAAAATCATGGGCATTAATTTCCCTTTGCTGCTATGACAGCCTCCACTCTGGGAAGGCTTTCCACTAGATGTTGGAACATTGCTTTCATTCAGCCACAAGAGCATTAGTGAGGTCAGGCATGGATGTTGGGTGATAAGGCCTGGCCCGCAGTCGTCGTTCCAATTCATCCCAAAGGTCTTCGATGGTGTTGAAGTCAGGACTCTTTGCAGGCCAGTCAAGATCCTCCACACCGATTTCGACAAACCGTGTCTGTATGGACCTTGCTTTGTGCAAGGGGGCATTGTCATGCTGAAACAGGAAAGGCCCTTCCCCAAACTGTTAACACAAAGTTGGAATGACAGAATTCACTTGAACAAAGGGGCCTAGCCCAAAACATGAAAAACAGCCCCAGACCATTATTCCTTCTTCACCAAACTTTACAGTTGGCATTATGCATTCGGGCAGGTAGTGTTCTCCTGGCATCCGCCAAACCCAGATTCATCTGTCGAACTGCCAGATGGTGAAGCATGAATCATCACTCCAGAGAACGGTGGCAAGCTTTACACCACTCCAGCCGACGCTTGGCATTGCGCATGGTGAGGCTGCTCAGCCATGGAAACCCATTTCAATGAAGCTCCTGATGAACAGTTCTTGTGCTAACGTTGCTTCCAGAAGCAGTTTGGAACTCGGTAGTGAGTGTTGCAACCGAGGACAGACGATTTTTAAATGCTACGCGCTTCAGCACTCGGCGGTCCCATTCGGTGAACTTGTGTGACCTAGACGTTTCCACTTCACAATAACAGCACTTACAGTTGACCGGGGCAGCTCTAGCAGGGCAGAAATTTAATGAACTGACTTGTTGGAAAGGTGGCATCCTATGACGATGCCACGTTGAAACTCACTGAGCTTTTCAGTACGGGCCATTCTACTGCCAATGTTTGTCTATGGAGATTGCATGGCTGTGTGCTCGATTTGATACACCTGTCAGCGGCGGGTGTGGCTTAAATATCCAAATCCACTAATTTGAAGGGGTGTCCACCCACTTTTGGCCATGTAATGTACAAAGAAAAAATAGACATAACTATCACTTTTCTCTCCAGAGCTGTGGTGAGCTGACTGTCCTTGTCTGTCTGTCTGTCAGTACACTGAGCCTGTCATTAGGGCTGGGTCATCGAGAGGAGAGGCTGTGTCTGTGTGTGTGTGTTTGTGTGTGTGTGTGTGCCCCGTATGTGTGCACGTCTGCGTGAGAACAGTCCTCCTGTTTGTACCGCAATGGCTTCTCATACGATGAGTACATGACATCTCACACCATTGGAATCTCTGGAGCATCTCTGGAGCATTACGGTCAGAACCCAAACCTTAAAATACATCTGATGAGTCCAAACAGACCAGTCCCAAACGCGATCATAACACCCTGAGGTCTAGTGACTCAGCACTCCACATCCACCTCATCATCAGGGCCGAATCCAGATTGTGAGTTTTAGTGAGGTCCGGAAGAATAAAATAAAAAAATGCAAATTTACTGCATTTCTATAGAATTATACATCTTTTAAACGCTATTTGGAGAACAGCAAAAACAAGCAAAAATCACCTACAAACACATAGCCTATTAGCTATAGAATTGTAACGTTTAGCTCTGAAAGGGGGGAAATATGAGAAATTAAACATTTTGATTGCATTTTAATGTAGGCCTATCGGGAAGATAAGCCATGGAGAGATGTTCATATTGAAACATATATATTTTTTAAGTTCCGTTCATAACGTTAGCACAAATTTTATCACGGGACCTCACACGGGGCCCCGACCCCATGTTAGTGAACCACTGTACTGACCTCTCTCTCTCTCCTCTGCTTCCTCCTGCATGCATTGCAGCCTGCATTCAGCCTCAACACTGAGCGCCACATCACTGTAGACTACACAGTAGCCTACTCTCTGTAAAGCAAAGTTATTATGAGAATGCTCCATTTAACGTTAGCTTCCTACTTTATCCTTCTAGCTGGCTAAGTAATACTAGCCAGAGCCCTTCAATGTTACGTGATTAGAAGTCTCTGCAGGCAGCTAGTCACCTGACTGACATATCTTTAAGAAACTATTTCCTACCAGTTATGCACTCGTCGGAGAGGCAGGCTGAAGTTGCGGGACGGTGGTCAATGTGCTGCTAAATTCGGGAGGCAGAGGCGAACATAATGAACAAACAGTCTCTAGTCATAATTAGATGTTCATCCATATTTCTCAAACGCAAAATTTTGAAGTTGCAAATGTCAAATTTCAAAGTGTTTAAGTTTAGGCATTAACTCCATATTTTTAAGGTTAGGGTTAGTTTAGGCGTTCATTCCGAAATCTTAACATCAGGCCTTACCTCCGAATGGTTAAGGTAAGGGTTAAGGTTTGGGATAGGCTTAAAACCTCAAAAACAACTCTCTATCGCTGGATTTGAACTTACGACATTCCCACATCTGGTTCCCTCGCGGCGGGGTTCCCTCACGGAACCCCGCCGATCCTCTACGACTGGAATACCGACATAATCTGCCCGAGGATTCCAACAGGCCCCTCAGGCGCGACGTCCGCTGAAGGCCCATTCTGATAACTGGCCTGCTAGCTATCTAGAGCTACTTGGAACCCTACTAATTCCACGACTGGTCTATCGACGTCACCGCACGAAGAGGCAAAAACAGACTTACCCCCATTGCGACGTCCCCCAAAGGCTAACTTGCTAGCCCCGATCTGCTATCTGCTAGCTTGCCTGCCCCGGTCTGCTAACTGCTAGCCCTGGTCTGCCTACTGCTTGCTTGCTAACCCGGTCTGCTAACTGCTAGCTTGCCAGCCCCGGTCTGCTAATTGCTAGCTTGTTTAGCCCCAGCCTACTAACTGTTAGCTTGTTAGCATCGGCCTGCTAACTGTCTGAATCGCCGTGTCGCAAGTCAGCCCAACCAATCACTGGACCCTTGGCCATGTCCACTTGGCTACGCATGCCTCTCTCTAATATCAATATGCCTCATCCATTACTGTCCTGGTTAGTGATTACTGACTTATTTCACTGTAGAGCCTCTAGCCCTGCTCAATATACCTTAACCAACCATGTTGTTCCACCTCCTACATATGCGATGACATCACCTGGTTTAAATGTCTCTAGAGACTATATCTCTCTCATCATACCTCAATGCCTAGGTTTACCTCCAATGTACTCACATCCTACCTTACCCTTGTCTGTACACTATGCCTTGAATCTATGCTATCGTGCCCAGAAACCTGCTCCTTTTACTCTCTGTTCCAAACGTGCTAGACGGCCAGTTCGTATAGCCTTTAGCCGTACCCTTATCTTACTTCTCCTCTGTTCCTGTGGTGATGTGGAGGTTAATCCAGGTCCTGCAGTGCCTAGCTCCACTCCCACTCCCCAGTTGCTCTCATTTTGTCATGTCCTGACCATAGTAAGTTGTTATTTTCTATGGTAGAGTAGGTCAAGGCGTGACAGGGGGGTTGTCTAGTTTAGTTTTTCTATGTTGTTATGTTCTAGTTTTATATTTCTATGTTGGGTTGTTCAAGTTTTGTATTTCTATGTTGGGCTGTGTTTGGGATGATCTCCAATTAGAGGCAGCTGGTCATCGTTGTCTCTAATTGGAGGTCATATTTAAGGTGGTGTTTGTCCCACCTGGGTTTGTGGGAGATTAATTTTGAGTAGTGTATGTTTCACCTCTGCGTCACGGTTTGTTGTTTTTGTCATTTAGTTTATTTATGCATTGCATAGTTTCAGAGTATAAATAAAATGTGGAACGACACACACGCTGCACTTTGGTTCGCTCATTCCTACGACAGCCGTGACACATTTGTTGACTTCTGTAACCGTAAAAGCCTTGGTTTCATGCATGTTAACATTAGAAGCCTACTTCCTAAGTTTGTTTTACTCACTGCTTTAGCACACTCTGCCAACCCGGATGTCTTAGCCGTGTCTGAATCCTGGCTTAGGAAAACCACCAAAAACCCTGAAATCTCCATCGCTAACTATAACATTTTCTGCCAAGATAGAACTGCCAAAGGAGGCGGTGTTGCAATCTACTGCAAAGATAGCCTGCAGAGTTCTGTATTACTATCCAAGTCTGTACCCAAACAATTCGAGCTTCTACTTCTAAAAATTCACCTTTCCAGAAACAAGTCTCTCACTGTTGCCACTTGCTATAGACCTCGCTCTGCCCCCAGCTGTGACCTCAATACCATATTTGAATTGATTGCCCCCCATCTATCTTCTGAGCTCGTGCTACTAGGTGACCTAAACTGGGACATGCTTAACACCCCGGCCATCCTACAATCTAAGCTTGATGCCCTCAATCTCACACAAATTATCAATGAACCTACCAGGTACAACCCCAAATCCGTAAACACGGGCACCCTCATAGATGTCATACTAACTATCTCGCCCTCCAAATACACTTCTGCTGTTTTCAATCAAGATCTCAGCGATCACTGCCTCATTGCCTGCATCCGTAATGGGTCTGCGACCAAACGACCACCCCTCATCACTGTCAAACGCTCCCTAAAACACTTCTGCGAGCAGGCCTTTCTAATCGACCTGGCCGGGGTATCCAGGAATGACATTGACCTCATCCCGTCAGAAGATGATGCCTGGCTATTCTTTAAAAGTGCCTTCCTCGCCATATTAAATAAGCATGCCCCACTCAAAAAATGTAGAACTAGGAATAGATATAGTCCTTGGTTCACTCCAGACCTGTCTGCCCTTGACCAGCAAAAAAACATCCTGTAGAGTTGTGCATTAGCATCGAATAGCCCCCATGATATGCAACTTTTCAGGGAAGTTAGGAACAAATATACACAAGCAGTTAGAAAAGCTAAGGCTAGCTTTTTCAAACAGAAATTTGCATCCTGTAGTACTAACTCAAAAACATTTTGGGACACTGTAAAGTCCATGGAGAATAAGAATTTCCTCCCAGCTGCCTACTGCTCTGAGGCTTGGAAACACTGTTACCACCAATAAATCCACTATAATTGAGAATTTCAATAAGCATTTCTCTACGGCTGGCCATGCTTTCCACCTGGCTACCCCTACCCCGGTCAACTGCCCGGCACCCTCGACAGCAACCCGCCGAAGCTCCCACCATTTCTCCTTCACCCAAATCCAGATAGCTGGTTCTGAAAGAGCTGCACAATCTGGACCATACAAATCAGCCGGGCTTGACAATCTGGACCCTCTCTTTCTAAAATGATCTGCCGAAATTGTTGCAACCCCTATTACTAGCCTGTTCAACCTCTCTTTCGTATCATCTGAGATTCCCAAAGGTTGGAAAGCTGCCGCGGTCATCCCCCTCTTCAAAGGGGGTGACACTCTAGACCCAAACTGCTACTGACCTATATCTATCTTAGCCTGTCTTTCTAAGGTCTTCGAAAGCCAAGTTAACAAACAGATTACTGACCATTTCGAATCCCACCGTACCTTCTCCGCTATGCAATCTGGTTTCAGAGCTGGTCATGGGTGCACCTCAGCCACGCTCAAGGTCCTAAACGACATCATAACCGCCATCGATAAGAAACAATACTGTGCAGCCGTATTCATTGACCTGGCCAAGGCTTTCGACTCTGTCAATCACCACATCCTCATCGGCAGACTCGACAGCCTTGGTTTCTCAAATGATTCCCTCGCCTGGTTTACCAACTACTTCTCTGATAGAGTTCAGTGTGTCAAATCATTTAAGCTGCAACTGGGCCGTCCGACATCGCCACAACGGGTCCGTTCGACAACGTAACTTCAGCAGCTGCAACTGGCCCGTCGGATGCAGCCACAACCGGTCTGTCCGACACCACCACTATTTCTCGGTCCGATGCCGCCGCAACTTCGGCAGCAGAAACTGGCCCATCCGACGACGACGCAACTTCGGCAGCTGCAGAAACTGCATTCCTGTGTCACAGATCCCTCCGGAACTTTCATTGCGCACACATGGCCCCTATTCCCTTTAATTAGTTATTGTATAAGTGTGCGCTTGGTTTACAGGTTTTGATTACAGGTGTCGTACCATGTGTTAATCATTGTGCACTTGTGTTATTTATTCGACGTACTCGTCGCTCTTTTGTTTGGGTTTCTACCCTGTGTTTTGTATGGTGTTTGTTTGGTCTTCGTCCCTGTGCCTTTACATGGCATGCTGTAATTTGGGTATAATAAAAAAAACTATTACGCATTCCTGTGCCTGTCTCCCGATCCTTCATACCAATGTGACACTGTGCTAGCAAAACAGTCCTGTAGTTTAGCATCTGCTTCAACTGACTACTTTTTTATAGTCACTGGTCCTTCCTGCTTTTTTGCTTGTCAGCAGGAATTGGGAGGATAGAGTTTGGTCAGATTTGCCAAATGGAGGGCGAGGGAGAGCTTTGTACACATCTCTGTGTGTGGAGTAAAGGTGGTCTAGAATTGTTTTCCTTCTTGTTGCACATTTAACATGCTGATAGATATTAGGTAAAACTGATTTGTTTCCCTGCATTAAAGTCCCCGGCCACTAGGAGCGTCGCCTCTGGATGAGCGTTTTCCTGTTTGCTTATGGTGGAATACAGCTCATTGAGTGCAGTTTTAGTGCCAGCTTTGTGTCTGTGGTGGTATGTAGACCGCTACAAAAAATACAGATGAAAACTCTCTAGGTAAATAGTGTGGTCTACAGTTTATCATGAGATACTCTACATCAGGTGAGCAAAAGCCTGAGACTTCCTTAGATATCGTGCACCAGCTATTGTTTACAAATATGCATAGGCCCCCGCCCCGGGTCTTACCAGAGGCTGCTGTTCTGTCCTGCCGATAGAGTGCCTAACCCGCCAGCTGTATGTTCTTGATCTCGTCGTTCAGCCACGACTCGGTGAAACACAAGATGTTACAGTTTTTAATTGGTAGGTAGTTGGTAGGATATACGTGCTTTCAGTTCATCCCATTTATTTTCCAGCGATTGAACGTTACTTAGCAGAACGGAAGGTAAGGGTAGATTAGCCACTCGTCGCCTGATCCTCACAAGGCATCCTGATCTCTTTTTGCGAAACCTACATTTCCTTTACCAGCAGGTCACGAGGATCTGGGACTGGCTGGGCATCAAAACTTTGAAATAACACATATGGAATCATGTAGTAACCAAAAAAGTGTAAAACAAATCAAAATATATTTTATATTTTAATTCTTCAAAGTAGCCACCCTTTGCCTTGGTGATGGCTTTGCACACTCTTGGCATTTTCTCAAATCGCTTCATGAGGTTGTCACCTGGAATGCATTTCAATTAACCTCTCTGGGCTAGGCTGGACGAATTCGTCCCACCTACGTAACAGCCACTTTAAGCCTGTGGCGCGATTTTCAAAACCTTAAAAATCCTATTACTTCAATTTCTCAAACATATGACTATTTCACAGCTATTTAAAGACAAGACTCTTGTTAATCTAACCACACTGTCCGATTTCAAAAAGGCTTTACAACGAAAGCAAAACATTAGATTATGTCAGCAGAGTACCAAGCCAGAAATAATCAGACACCCATTTTTCAAGCTAGCATATAATGTCACATAAACCCAGAAGACAGCTAAATGCAGCACTAACCTTTGATGATCTTCATCAGATGACAACCCTAGGACATTATGTTATACAATACATGCATGTTTTGTTCAATCAAGTTCATATTTATATCAAAAACCAGCTTTTTACATTAGCATGTGACGTTCAGAACTAGCATACTTCCGGAGGAATTCGCTAACATTTTACTAAATTATTCACGATAAACGTTCACAAAAAGCATAACAATTATTTTAAGAATTATAGATACAGACCTCCTCTATGCACTCGATATGTCCGATTTTAAAATAGCTTTTTGGTGAAAGCACATTTTGCAATATTCTAAGTACATAGCCCAGGCATCACGGGCTAGCTATTTAGACACCCGGCAAGTTTAGCACTCACCATAATCATATTTACTATTATAAAAGTTTGATTACCTTTTGTTGTCTTCGTCAGAATGCACTCCCAGGACTGCTACTTCAATAACAAATGTTGGTTTGGTCCAAAATAATCCATCGTTATATCCGAATAGCGGCGTTTTGTTCGTGCGTCCCAGACACTATCTGAAATGGTAAATCAGGGTCTCGCGCATGGCACAATTCGTGACAAAAAAAATCGAAATATTCCATAACCGTACTTCGAGGCATGTCAACCGCTGTTTAAAATCCATTTTTATGCCATTTTTCTCGTAAAAAAGCGATAATATTCCGACCGGGAATGTCCATTTAGCTAAACTGAGGAAAGTAAACAAAGCTTTCGGTCGACGCGGGCACGCGCCTGAGTCTCACAGTACTGTAACCAGCCACTACCCAAACGCGCTACTTTGTTTCAGCCAGAGCCTGCAAAGCCACGATTCAGCTTTTTGCCGCCTTCTGAGACCCTATGGCAGCCGTAGGAAGTGTCACGGGACAGCTAAGATCCTCACTCTTCAATAAACAGAGACAAGAAGAACGACACCTTGTCAGACAGGCCACTTCCTGCCTGAAACCTTGTCAGGTTTTTGCCTGCCAAATGAGTTCTGTTATACTCACAGACACCATTCAAACAGTTTTAGAAACTTTAGGGTGTTTTCTATCCATATGTAATAAGTATATGCATATTCTAGTTACTGGGTAGGAGTGGTAACCAGATTAAATCGGGTACGTTTTTTATCCAGCCGTGTCAATACTGCCCCCTATCCTAAACAGGTTAACAGGTGTGCCTTGTTATAAGTAAAAATGTTGAATTTCTTTCCTTTTTAATGTGTTTGAGCCAATCAGTTGTGTTGTGACAAGGTAGCGATGGTATACAGAAGACAGACCTATTTGGTAAAAGACCAAGTCCATATTATGGCAAGAACAGCACAAATAAGCAAAGGGAAAAGACAGTTCATCGTTACTTTTTAGAATTCAAGGCACACTTAACTAGCATGGCTACTGCAGCATTCTGCGGCGATATGCAATCCCATCTGGTTTGTGCTTAGTGGGACTTTCATTTGTTTTTCAACAGGACATTGACCCAAGACACATCTCTAGGCTGTGTAAGGACTATTTGACCAAGAAGGAGAGTGATGGAGTGCTACATCAGAGGACCTGGCCTCCACAATCACCCAAACTAACCTCAACCCAATTGAGATGGTTTGGGATGAGTTGGACTGCAGAGTGAAGGAAAAGCTGCCAACAAGTGCTCAGCATGTGTGCGAACTCCTTCAAGACTGTTTGAAAATAATTCCAGGTGACAACCTCATGAAGCTGGTTGAGAGAACGCCAAGAGTGTGCAAAGCTGTCATCAAGGCAAAGGGTGGCTAGTTTGAAGAATTTAAAATATAAAATATATTTGTTTAACACTTTTTTGGTTACTACATGATTCCATATGTGTTATTCATCGTTTTGTAGAAAATAGTAAAAAAGAAAGAAAAACCCTTGAAGGAGTAGGTGTGTCCAAACTTTTTACTGGTACTGTACGTACACACTTATTCCATAACTTCGTTTGTGCGTGCATATGTGTATGTATGTGTTTACTGCGTGTGTGTGTGTGACTGAGATAGCAGCGCTGTTGAACCCACCCAGGGGACGTGGTAGGCTGCGGCATCTCATCTTCAAGACTAGGAAGTATTTGTGTATGTGGAAGCTACAGCTACTTACTGCCTCTTCCTCGCCCAAATAAATAAGAATTTTTGATTACAGTAACCAGATGATTAATAATGCAGGATAGTAGAGGATGATGATGAACTGATGAAAGACGGACACTTTCAACCTTTTCCCGGCAGAGAAGAGAAGAGAGGGGGATAATGTGTTGGCGGGATGCTTTCTCTCTCTCCACCATCCCTCTCTCCTTCCTCGCTCTCCCCTCCCTCTCTCTGCCCCCTTCATCCCTCTGTCTGGCCCCATGCGGTGAAAGAGAGTCAGAGATGGGATAAGGAGGATGAGGTGATGGGGGGATTGTTTTTAGGACGGGAGGGGGAAGGAGACAGGGGAGGATGGAGGAAGGTCTGGGAAAGGGAGAGGATGCGGGGAGGTCGAGGAGAGGGAGAGGAGACGGGGAGGATGGAAGGAGGTCTGGGAGATTTGAGGAGACGGGAGGATGAGGGAAAGGAGACAGGGGAGGATGGGGGGAGGAGAAGATCTGTTGTGTCCTCCTACATTGTGTGAATACATGATAGAACATGTTGGGTTGCTCTGTAAAAGCGCTCTTTTGCTCCTACCACCCATTTTGAGAACCATGTATGTGGAGTCACTGAAAATGGTCAATCCTAATTTATCCACTACTTGACGCCATTTTCATGAAGTTGTGTGTGTGTGTGTGCGTGTGCGTGTCTGCTGATTCAGGTTGGATCAGTGAGGGGGCTGGAAGGTATAGCCAAAAAGCTCTCACAGTCTCACATCAGAATTAGACGGTCATCCATGTTTCTCAAACATCAAATTTGTGTTTTAAGGTTCAGTTTAGGCATTAACTGTCACGTTCGTAGAGAAGGACCAAGGCGCAGCGTGAGTATCGTTCCACATCTTTATTATGTGAAACTTAGCAAGACAAACAATAAACTATAAACAAACAACAAACCGTGACGACAGCGGTGCAACATGCACTAACTAAAAATAAGATCCCACAAACAACCGGTAGGAAAAGGCTGCCTAAATATGATCCCCAATCAGAGACAACGATAGACAGCTGCCTCTGATTGGGAACAATATCAGGCCAACATAGAAATACAACATCTAGATTACCCACCCTAGTCACACCCTGACCTAACCAAATAGAGAATAAAAGGGATCTCTAAGGTCAGGGCGTGACATTAACTCTGAATTTTTAAGGATAGGGTTAAAGGAAAACTCCACCAAAAAACTATATTTTGTATTTGTGTCATTAGTCCATTGTTGACATGGTCCCAAAATGGTCCTTGTCAGCAATCAAGTTTTCAAGCTATGTAACTTTCAAAATATGGAAATCATCCCGGATGATTCATTTAGCACCATATGATACAAAACACAGCATTATATGATGCTAAATGCATTATATGAGGATGATTTCTGCATTTTGAAAGTTACAAATTTTGAAAACTTGATTGCTGACAACAATGAACCAATGACAAACAAATACCAAAATATAGTTTTTGGGAGGAGTTTTCCTTTAAATTCAGGCTTTATTAACTCCGAATGGTTAAGGTAAGGGTTAAGGTTTGGAATAGGCTTAAAAATAAAATCTCAAAAACAACTTTCTATCACTGGATTTGAACATGCAACCTTCAGCAGCAGAGGCAGATCCTTACGCCCATCCACCATCCCCAATGCCCTAGCAAAACCCCCTTGAAGTTAACAGCGCTCACTGTTGCCCCTATTGGCCGGTCTCTATGTCATCTTCCGACATCTTCAGACATGGATGGACGTCTAATACTGACTTGTATCACGGGCGACCTGGCTGGTTATAGCATCCTCACAGGAAACAAGAGCACCGTATTCAGAGTGTCTGTCTGCTAATGTGTTCCCCTGTAACCCAATACACATCCACCCCGCCACTGTCACATACACACACACACACACACACACACATGCACACGCACGCACGCACACACACGCAGAGCAACCACACACACACTTAAACTTGCAAACACCTGTACACAGAGCAGAAGAGACACACAGACAGGATGAGGACATGTGGTGATGATGAGATGCACAACATTGCAATGGAAATATAGAAATACAGAAACAAATTGCACGCTGAAATAGAATAGGTGGAATCTCTTACTCAAATGTTTTGGGATATGCACACACACACACACACACACACACACACACACACACACACACACACACACACACACACACACACACACACACACACACACACACACACACACACACACACACACTAATGCACTCAAGGCAATTTGGCTCCTTCCCAAATTCTGTCTCCCGTACAAAGAGCCATTGTAGTTAGCTGTGTTAATGATCTCAATATGCCTTCCTCAGGAATGTGTGAAAAACGGGCTGTAGCAGTGTGTGTGTGTGTGTGCTTGTCTGTGTGCGTGTGTCTGTGTGTGTGTGAATGTCCTCGTTCCCACAGCCTTAAAGGGCCAGCGCCCCCGTTCCAAACATGACTGGCATACAGACACCCTGATGACAAACAGACAGATACCTTGATGTTTCAGTATGTCAGTATGGGGCCAGCGTCGGTCGTTGGTGGGCGAGCGGATGGGCACAAGTGGGCACGCTGGCTGCCACCCAAAGTCTACAACTGCAGCAGAGGCAAGAGAGCTGGAGGAGAGTTAACCCAGAGGTTAACTATGTACCAGCAGGTTGTGAGCTTTTATTAGTGGGAGAGCGAATCAGTGAACAAGCCCTCAGCTCAGATAAACTGATTGATATGAGGCCAGATAGCATACACTGGTGAACATGCCAAGCTTCACATTTTTTTTATAAGCTATTTTAAATAATAGAGCTATGCCCCATTCTGCCAGGTGTGAGTTGATTCTGTGGAGCCTGGAGTGGTGGTCCTGGAGTGGTGGTCCTGGATGGGTGGTCCTGGAGTGGTGGTCCTAGAGAGGTGGTCATGGATGGATGATCCAGGAGTGGTGGTCCTGGAGTGGTGGTCCCGGATGGGTAGTCCAGGAGTGGTGGTCCTGGAGTGGTGGTCATGGACGGGTAGTCCAGGAGTGGTGGTCCTGGAGTGGGGGTCATGGACGGGTAGTCCAGGAGTGATGGTCCTGGAGGGGTGGTCATGGATGGGTGGTCCTGGAGTGGTGGTCCTGACCCTGTACTGTACGTCTGCCTAAGGCAGATCCAGTGGGTCCGATGAGACAGGGTCATCCTGGCCCAGGGGTATAAGGGAACAACACCTCTCTAATGTGGAGGAAGGGGAGCTATGGCTGTGGCTGGATCTAGGCCTGTGGCTTTTAAGGGATTTGGCTGTGAGCTGCCCAGTTAAAGAACAGGTCAAAACAGTACCAGCTATGAAACACCAGGGAGCCTGCATTATTTCCAGCACCTTGCCAAGCCACCTGTGTCTCATAGTGACAACTCAACACCCGCTGCCAACACAGACACATGGACCACCTATTACTCTGCTATGTGTCAGAACACTGGTTCTAGAGAGAGAGAGAGAGAGAGAGAGAGAGAGAGAGAGAGAGAGAGAGAGAGAGAGAGAGAGAGAGAGAGAGAGAGAGAGAGAGAGAGAGAGAGAGAGAGAGAGAGAGCAGGCAAACATGCCCAACCCTCACTCGTACACTAGCCAATGGCAAATCAAATTTACATTTTACATTTTAGTCATTTAGCAGATGCTCTTATTCAGAGTGACTTACAGTAGTGAATGCATTAATTTCAATTCATTTCTTTTTTTTTTTTTTCCCGTACTGGCCCCCCGTGGGAATCGAATCCACAACCCACAAATCAAATTGTATTTGTCACATGACCCGAAAATAACAGGTGTACAGTGAAATGCTTACTTACAAGCCCTTAACCAACAATGCAGTTTTAAGAAAAATACCTAAACAAATAAGAAATAAAAGTAACAAATAATTAAAGAGCAGCAGTAAAATAACAATAACGAGGCCATATTCAGAGGGTACTGGTACAGAGTTAAAGTGCGGGGGCACCGGTTAGTTGAGGTAATTGAGGTAATATGTAGATATAGGTAGGCTGCAACCAGGAGGCCCATGGGGCGGCGCACAATTGGCCCAGCGTTGTCTGGGTTAGGGAGGGTTTGGCCGGCAGGGATATCCTTGTCTCATTGTGCACTAGTGACTCCTGTGGCGGGCCGGGTGCAGTGCATGCTGCCACAGTCACCAAGTGTACGGTGTTTCCTCTGACACATTGGTGCGGCTTACACATTGGTGCGGCTGACACATTGGTGCGGCTGGCTTCTGGCTTGGCTTGGTTGGCTTGGTTGGGTTGTGTTTCTAAGGACGCATGGCTCTCGACCTTCACCTCTCCCGAGTCTGAGTTGCAGCGATGAGACAGGACTGTAACTACTACCAATTGGATACCATGAAATTGGGCAGACTTACCTAGTTAAATAAAGGTTACATTTGTTTTTTATTTTGATAAAGATAAAAAACATAGAGTAGCAGCAGCGTAAAAGAGGGGGAGGGGAGAATCCCCATACTTTAATGAAGGGGGAAAACAACAAATCAAAAATGTCCAGGTCCAGGGACATGTACAAGTGTGTGGCAACCTAAATGCCAGAACTGGACAAGAACCTGACACCCTCAGCAAATAGGTGGACAAACACCTACCTGGAGGTGACAGCATTCCCTCCCCCACATGCTCCCCTCAGCACAAAAGCGGGTCACTACTCCTGCAGCTCTGTTGCACGCTGGGTATGTACATAGTCAATGGACTCCTATGGTAAGTACATCTATAGCTCATCTCTTGGCAGTAGTACTCTAGACTACTTTATCACTGACCTCAAGCCAGAGTCTCTCAGAGCGTTCACAGTCAACCCCGAGACACCCCTATCACAGCAAAATCACAGTCTACTTGAACAGAGCAATATTCAATTGTGAGGAATCAAAGCCAAAGGAACTGAATAATATTAAGAAATTCTATAGATGGAAGGAAAGTAGTGTGGAAACCTACCAAAAAAAATGAGGCAACAACAAATTCAATCCCTTTTAGACAACTTCCTGGACAAAATGTTCCACTGTGATTGTGAAGATTTAAACTTGGCAGAAGACCTCTCAGCTTCCCTATCAAATCTAAAAATGTTAAACAGAAAACCAAAGAAAATGATCAACAATGACAAATGGTTTGTTGAAGAATACAAAAACCTGAGAAAGAAATTGAGAAACCTATCCAAACAAAAACATAGAGACCCAGAAAACTTGAGCTTTCACCATGGTGAATCACTAAAACAATACAGAAATACTATGGAAAACGAAGGAACAGCACGTCATAAATCAGCTCAAATGTAATTGAAGAATCCATAGATTCTAACCACTTCTGGGAAAATTGGAAAACACTAAACATACAACAACCCGCAGAGTTATCTATCCAAAACGGAGATGTATGGGTAAACCACTTCTCCAATCTTTTTGGCCCTATAACAAAGAACAAACAGCAAAAACATATACATGATCAAATACAAATCTTAGAGTCAACTATTAAAGACTAACAGAACCCACTGGATTCTACAGGACAAAATACAAACCCTCCAACCCAAAAAGGACTATGGTGTTGATGGAATCCTCAATGAAATGATAAAATATACAGACCACAAATTCCAATTGGCTATACTTAAACTCTTTAACATCATCCTTACATCTGGCATCTAGCCCCAATATTTGGAACCAAGGACTGATCACCCAAATCCACAAAAGTGGAGACAAATTTGACCCCAATAACTACCGTGGGATATGTGTCAACAGCAACATTGGGAAAATCCTCTGTATTATCATTAACAGCAGACTTGTACACTTCCTCAGTGAAAACAATGTACTGAGCAAATGTCAAATTGGCTTTTTACCAAATTACCATACGACAGACCACGTATTCATCCTGCACAGCCTAATTAACAAACAAACAAACCAAAACAAAGGCAAAGTCTTCTCATGCTTCGTTGATTTCAAAAAATATTTTGACTCAATTTGGTATGAGGACCTGCTATACAAATGTATGGAAAGTGGTGAAAACATACAAAGTGAAAACATACAACATTACAAAATCCATGTACACAAACAACAAGTGTGCGGTTAAAATTGGCAAAACACACATACATTTCTTTTCACAGGGCCATGGGGTAAACATGGATACAGTTTAAGCCCCACCCTCTTCAACATATATATCAACAAATTGGCAAGGGCACTAGAACAGTCTGCAGCACCCAGCATCACCAAACTAGAATCTGAAGTCAAATGTCTACTGCTGATGATATAGTGCTTCTGTCCACAACCAAGGAGGGCCTACAGCAGCACCTAGATCTTCTGCACAGATTCTGTCAGACCTGGGCCCTGACAGTAAATCTCAGTAAGACATAAATAATGGTGTTCCAAAAAAGGTCCAGTTGCCAGGACCATAAATACAAATTCCATCTAGACACCCTAGAGCAGTGGTTCCCAAACTTTTTATAGTCCCGTACCCCTTCAAACATTCAACCTCCAGCTGCATACCTCCTCTAGCACTAGGGTCAGCGCCCTCTCAAATGTTGTTTTTTGCCATCATTGTAAGCCTGCCACACACACACCATACGATACATTTATTAAACATAAGAATGAGTGTGAGTTTTTGTCAAAACCCGGCTCGTGGGACATGAGAAAGAGCTCTTATAGGACCAGGGCACAAATAATAATCAATAATTTTGCTCTTTATTTTGCCATCTTACATATAAAACCTTATTTGTTCATTGAAAATTGTGAATAACTCACCACAGGTTAATGAGAAGGGTGTGCTTGAAAGGATGCACATTACTCTGCAATGTTGGGTTGTATTGGAGAGAGTTTCAGTCTTAAAATCATTTTCCACACACAGTCTGTTCCTGTATTTAGTTTCATGCCAGTGAGGGCAGAGAATCCACTCTCACATAGGTTAGTGGTTGCAAAGGGCATCAGTGTCTTAACAGCGCACCCAACTCACTCAGGTGCTTCGCTATATCACAATTGACATTGTCCGTAAGCTTGAGTTCATTTGCACACAAAGAATCACACAATGATGGAATGACGTGTGTGTTGTCCTTATTAATGCAGACAGAGAAGAGCTCCAACTTCTAATCATAGCCTCAATTTTGTCCCGCGCATTGAATATAGTTGCGGAGAGTCCCTGTAATCCTAGATTCAGATCATTCAGGCGAGAAAAAACATCACCCAGATAGGCCAGTCATGTGAGAAACTTGTCATCATGCAAGCGGTCAGACAAGTGAAAATGATGGTCACTAAAGAAAACTTTAAGCTCGTCTCACAATTGTAAAAAACGTGTCAATACTTTGCCCCTTGATAACCAGCAAACTTCTGTATGTTGTAAAAGCATTACATGGTCGCTGCCCATATCATTGTAACGGTTGTCATATGGAGTAGACCAAGGCGCAGCGGGTTGAGTGCTCATATTTACTTTTATTGAACACTTATAAAACAAAACAAGAAAATGAATAAACGCACAGTATTGCAGGCTACACACACAGCTATGCAAAAACAACTTCCCACAAACCACAAATGAAAAAAGGGCTACCTAAGTATGACTCCCAATCAGCAACAACGATGTACAGCTGTTCCTGATTGAGAGCCATACCAGGCCAACAAAGAAATACACAACCTAGAAAATCATAGAAATACAAAACCAGAACAATACCCAAAAACCCCTACAACACAAAACAAAGACACCCCTCTTACATAATAACATACCCAATAAACCCCACAACACTCTAAACAAACGCCCCCTGCCACATCCTGACCAAACTATAATAACAAATAACCCCTTTACTGGTCAGGACATGACAATCATTGCATAGTGCAGAAAATACATGAGAGTTCAGGGGCCTTGCTTTAACAAAGTTAACCATTTTCAATGTAATGTCCAAAATGTCTTTCAAGCTGTCAGGCATTCCCAGGCAGCAAGAGCCTCTCGATGCTGCAGTGAACCCGTGTGGCGTCGGGAGCAACTGCTTGCACACGCGTTACCACTCCACTATGTCTCCCTGTCATGGCTTTTGCACCATCAGTACAGATACCAACACATCTTGACCACCGACCACAGTTGATGTCACAAAGCTGTCCAGTACTTTGAAAATATCCTCTCCTGTTGTCCTGGTTTCCAGTGGTTTGCAGAAGAGGAAGTCTTCCTTAATTGACCCCCCAGAAACGTAACGGACATATGTATATCAGGAGCTGTGCCAGGCTCGCCACGTCTGTTGACTCATCCAGCTATAACACATAGAATTCACTGGCTTGTATATGAAGCAGTAATTGTTTCGAAACATTGGCATGTTTTGTTTCTAACTGTCAGCACAAGAGTGAAGGTTTCATCGAGTTGTGAGATAGTACTTTTGCACATATAACACACTGTGGCTGAGGAAAGGCACTACTCCCAATATAAATGAACCCCAAATCAATGTAGTTCTCATCATTTTTGCGCCTCTTTGATGGTCCAAGCTCCCTGACTGTTGTTCGGTGCTTTCCCGGGTAAGGGGGCAGTAGCTCTTCGGCTGCATCAGTTTCACAACTGTCATTGTCCATGCTAGCTGGGCTAACAACAAACGTAGAATTAGGTAGCAGCTACTCTTCCTGGGGTCCAGTAAAATTAAGGCAGTTTATACAATTTTAAAAACATTACAATACAGTCAATCAAATCAAATCAAATGTATTTATATAGCCCTTCTTACATCAGCTGATATCTCAAAGTGCTGTACAGAAACCCAGCCTAAAATCCCAAACAGCAAGTAATGCAGGTGTAGAAGCACGGTGGCTAGGAAAAACTACTGCAGCATAAATACTGGAGGCTGAGACAGGAGGGGTCAGAAGACAGTATGGCCCCATCCGATGATACCCCCGGACAGGGCAAAACAGGCAGGATATAGCCCCACCCACTTTGCCAAAGCACAGCCCCCACACCACTAGTGATATCTTCAACCACCAACTTAGCATTCTGAGACAAGGCCGAGAATAGCCCACAAAGATCTCCCCCACGGCACAACCCAAGGGGGGGCGCTAACCCAGACAGGAAGACCACGTCAGTGACTCAACCCACTCAAGTGACGCACCCCTCCTAGGGACGGCATGGAAGAACACCAAGTAAGCCAGTGACTCAGCCCCTGTAATAGGGTTAGAGGCAGAGAATCCCAGTGGAGAGAGGGGAACCGGCCAGGCAGAGACAGCAAGGGCGGTTCGTTGCTCCAAAGCCTTTCCGTTCACCTTCACACTCCTGGGCCAGACTACACTCAATCATAGGACCTACTGAAGAGATGAGTCTTCAGTAAAGACTTAAAGGTTGAGACCGAGTCTGCGTCTCTCACATGGGTAGGCAAACCATTCCATAAAAATGGAGCTCTATAGGGGAAAGCCCTGCCTCCAGCTGTTTGCTTAGAAATTCTAGGGACAATTAGGAGGCCTGCGTCTTGTGACCATAGCGTACGTGTAGGTATGTACGGCAGGACCAAATCGGAAAGATAGGTAGGAGCAAGCCCATGTAATGCTTTGTAGGTTAGCAGTAAAACCTTGAAATCAGCCCTTGCCTTAACAGGAAGCCAGTGTAGGGAGGCTAGCACTGGAGTAATATGATAACATTTTTTGGTTCTAGTCAGGATTCTAGCAGCCGTATTTAGCACTAATTGAAGTTTATTTAGTGCTTTATCCGGGTAGCCGGAAAGTAGAGCATTGCAGTAGTCCAACCTAGAAGTAACAAAAGCATGGATTAATATTTCTGCATCATTTTTGGACCAAAAATGTCAGATTTTTTGCAATGTTACGTAGATGGAAAAAAGCTGTCCTTGAAACAGTCTTGATATGTTCTTCAAAAGAGAGATCAGGGTCCAGAGTAACGCCGAGGTCCTTCAAAGTTTTATTTGAGACGACTGTACAACCATCCAGATTAATTGTCAGATTCAACAGAAGATCTCTTTGTTTCTTGGGACCTAGAACAAGCATCTCTGTTTTGTTCGAGTTTAAAAGTAGAAAGTTTGCAGCCACCCACTTCCTTATGTCTGAAACACAGGCTTCTAGCGAGGGCAATTTTGGGGCTTCACCATGTTTCATTGAAATGTACAGCTGTGTGTCATCCGCATAGCAGTGAAATTTAACATTATGTTTTCGAATGACATCCCCAAGAGGTAAAATATATAGTGAAAACAATAGTGGTCCTAAAACGGAACCTTGAGGAACACCGAAATTTACAGTTGATTTGTCAGAGGACAAACCATTCACAGAGACAAACTGATATCTTTCCGACAGATAAGATCTAAACCAGGCCAGAACTTGTCCGTGTAGACCAATTTGGGTTTCCAATCTCTCCAAAAGTATGTGGTGATCGATGGTATCAAAAAGCAGCACTAAGATCTAGGAGCACGAGGACAGATGCAGAGCCTCGGTCTGATGCCATTAAAAGGTCATTTACCACCTTCACAAGTGCAGTCTCAGTGCTATGATGGGGTCTAAAACCAGACTGAAGCATTTCGTATACATTGTTTGTCTTTAGGAAGGCAGTGAGTTGCTGTGCAACAGCTTTTTCTAAAAATGTTGAGAGGAATGGAAGATTCAATATAGCCCGATAGTTTTTTATATTTTCTGGGTCAAGATTTGGCTATTTCAAGAGAGGCTTTATTACTGCCACTTTTAGTGAGTTTGGTACACATCCGGTGGATAGGGAGACGTTTATTATGTTCAACATAGGAGGGCCAAGCACAGGAAGCAGTTCTTTCTGTAGTTTAGTTGGAATAGGGTCCAGTATGCAGCTTGAAGGTTTAGAGGCCATGATTATTTTCATCATTGTGTCAAGAGATATTGTACTAAAACACTTCAGTGTCTCCTTTGATCCTAGGTCCTGGCAGAGTTGTGCAGACTCAGGACAACGGAGCTTTGGAGCAATACGCAGATTTAAAGTGGAGTCCATAATTTGCTTTCTAATGACCATGATCTTTTCCTCAAAGAAGTTCATGAATTTATTACTGCTGAATTGAAAGCCATCCACTCTTGGGGAATGCTGCTTTTTAGTTAGCTTTGCGACAGTATCAAAAATAAATTTCGGATTGTTCTTATTTTCCTCAATTAAGTTGGAAAAATAGTATGATCGAGCAGCAGTGAGGGCTCTTCGATACTGCACAGTACTGTCTTTCCAAGCTAGTCGGAAGACTTCCAGTTTGGTGTGGCACCATTTCCGTTCCAATTTTCTGGAAACTTGCTTCAGAGCTCGTGTATTTTCTGTAGCTTTCTGAGCTAGTTTCTTATGACAAATGTTTTTAGTTTTTAGGGGTGCAACTGCATCTAGGGTATTGTGCAAGGTTAAATTGAGTTCCTCAGTTAGGTGGTTAACTGATTCTTGTCCTCTGACGTCCTTGGGTAGGCAGAGGGAGTCTGGAAGGGCATCAAGGAATCTTTGGACTGTCTGAGAATTTATAGCATGACTTTTGATGCTCCTTGGTTGGGATCTGAGCAGATTATTTGTTGCGATTGAGGGCACACAATCAGATCTGCATTCACAGACTGTGTGCCCTCAGGCCCCCACTCCACCACTACCACATATATACAGTACAAAATCCATGTGTACGTGTGTGTATAGTGTGTATACTATCGTGTGTATCCATTTATCCATTGAATGTGCTCGTGGAAGCAGAACAATTTGTGTCATCGACAGGTGCAGGTGTAGTACTGCTGGTAGTAGCAGTACTACCCGTAGAGCTGGTATGTGTCTTTATGGACGTGGGCCTTACTTTTATTAACCATTCATCAATTTTCGAGCAAACGGAATGAGCAGCAGCTACATTTGGTTACATACGGACCGTTAGTGGAATTCCCGCGAGATAGTAACGGTTAATGTGATTGGATGTTAATTATTTGACTAGGCTACCTGTATTTGACATTGTGTTGTTATTTCGCTGAACACCAGATGGTTCAATTGTATTTTTGGCAGTGAAACGAGGATACTCAGGCGAGAAAAATACCTCACCCAAATGTATAGCCCTGTTGGAAAATATAAATGGACTGTTTGAAAATGTGAGGAACAATTTTTGTTTATTTAAATGTGAATCACATTTTTATTTGGCGTACCCCCGATGGCATTGCGCGTACCCCAGTTTGGGAATACCTGCCCTAGAGCACACAAAAAATTATACATACCATGGCCTAAACATCAGCACCACAGGTAACTTCCACAAAGCTGTGAACGAGCTGAGAGACAAGGCAAGAAGGGCCTTCTATGCCATCAAAAGGAACATAAAATTCGACATACCAATTAGGATCTGGCTAATAATACTTGAATCAGTTATAGAACCCATTGCCCTTTATGGTTGTGAGGTCTGGGGTCCGCTCAGAGCAGAATTAGGCCTATACTTGCTAATTATCAAAATCCAGAAAAGAGACAATAAATTCTACAACCACCTAAAAAGAAGCGATTCCCAAACCTTCCATGACAAAGCCATCACCTTCAGAGAAATTAACCTGGAGAAGAGACCTCTAAGCAAGCTTGTCCTGGGGCTCTGTTCACAAACAGACCCCACAGAGCCCCAGGAGAGCAACACAATTAGACCCAACCAAATCGTGAGAAAACAAAAAGTTAATTACTTGACACATTGGAATGAATTAACAAAAAATCGGAGCAAACTAGAATGCTATTTGGTCCTAAACAGAGATTACACCATGCAGAATACCTGCCCACTGTGACTGACCCAAATTTAAGGAAAGCTTTGACTATGTACAAACTCAGTGAGCATAGCCTTGATATTGAGAAAGGCCATCGTATGCAGATCTGGCTCTCAACAGAAGACAAGCTATGTGCACACTGCCCACAAAATGAGGTGGAAACTGAGCTGCACTTCCTAACCTCCTGCCAAATGTATGACCATATTAGAGACACATATTTCCCCCCAGATTACAAAAATCCACAAAGAATTCGAAAACAAACCCAATTTTGATAAACTCCCAAATTGGGTGAAATACCACAGCAGCAATATTTGTGGCCTGTTGCCACAAGAAAAGGACAACCAGTGAAGAACAAACACCATTGTAAATACAACCCATATTTATGTTTATGTATTTTCCCTTTTGTACTTTAACTATTTGCACATAATATGACATTTGAAATGTCTTTATTCTTTTGGAACTTTTGTGAGTGTAATGTTTACTGTACATATTTTATTGTTTATTTCACTTTTGTTTATTATCTATTTCACTTGCTTTGGAAATGTAAACATAGGTTTCCCATGCCAATCAATCCCCTTAAATTGAAATGTAATTAAATTGAAATTGAATTGAGAGAGGAAATACTTCTACGAGCTCAACATTTATCACTCTCAATGTTTATCTGTGCCAACCAACCTTCTATCTCTTAAATGTGTGGTTTCTTGTTGGATTGACAGATCTCAAAGTGCTGTTCCCAATAAAGCTTCTGTTCAAACTAAAAAGCCTTTAAAAGTACAAGCTACTTACTTTATAGTTTTCTTCCTCGTCTTTCATGCGTTTCTTTCCCTACTTTTTCTGCTCTCCTCTCTCACTTATTCTCCCACACTGCCATTCGGGGGGGGGGGGGGGGGGAGAGGAGCTCCGGCCATTAATCCATCTCCCTCATTTAGGCACTTTGTGCTCGTTAATTTAGTGTAAAACGATGCAAATGTGTGTCGGTGTGTGCCGGTGTGTGTATGTGCGTGTGTGGGATCAGAGCACTGCTCTGTGATGCAGAGACAGAGGTAGAGGGGTGGAGGGAGAGGAGCATTTAGCCCAGTCTAAGGCCCTCTCTTTGGTATGCCAGGCTGGGAGCATCCTGCTTAGTCCAGAGCGCTGTTTTGAAGACCCCCAATCAGCACAGACCCACCAGGACTCACAGCTACATTACAGCACCATGGCATACATCACAGTAACGGGACATGAGACTTGATAACAAGACTGGTATTCAGGCAATGGACACTCATTCTCACTTTGTGTGTGTGTGTGTGTGTGTGTGTGTGTGTGTGTGTGTGTGTGTGTGTGTGTGTGTGTGTGTGTGTGTGTGTGTGTGTGTGTGTGTGTGTGTGTGTCCTTTCAACATCTATCTTTACCGAAATCTCTGCCTCTTAGTCTTTGTGAAACTGACAGACAGATATACTGGCAGACCCTGGGTACCAACACCGTGTCCTTACAACAGTCTATCCATCAATCCAATACATGCTTGTGTGTATACTTTTATCTGTCCTTAATCCTTGCTGAATCTCTCTCTCTCTCTCTCTCCCTCCCTCCATCTCTCCTTCTGTGAGCTGCTAAGGGATTTGGCTGTGAGCTACCCAGTTAAAGAACAGGTCGAAACAGTACCAGCTATGAAACACCAGGGAGCCTGCATTGTTTCCAGCACCTTGCCAAGCCACCTGTGTCTCATAGTGACAACTCAACACCCGCTGCCAACACAGACACATGGACCACCTATTACTCTGCTATGTGTCAGAACACTGGTTCTAGAGAGAGAGAGAGAGAGAGAGAGAGAGAGAGAGAGAGAGAGAGAGAGAGAGAGAGAGAGAGAGAGAGAGAGAGAGAGAGAGAGAGAGAGAGAGAGAGAGAGAGAGAGAGAGAGAGAGAGAGAGAGAGAGAGAGGAGAGAGAGAGAGAGAGAGACAGAGAGAGAGAGAGACAGAGAGAGAGACAGAGAGAGAGACAGAGAGAGAGAGACAGAGAGAGAGAGACAGAGAGAGAGAGACAGAGAGAGAGAGACAGAGACAGAGACAGAGACAGAGAGGAACTACTTCTATGAGCTCAACCTTTATCACTCTCAAAGTTCGGTGCCAACCATCTCTTAAATGTGTGGTTTCTTGTTGCATTGACAGATCTCAAAGACCTGTTCCTAATTAAACATCTATGTTTAAACAAAAAATAAAGATACTTTTACTTTATAGTTTTCTTCCTCATCTTTCATGCGTTTCCCTCCCTACTTTTTCTGCTCTCCTCTCTTGCTTTTTCTCCCACACTGTCATTCAGAGAGGGGGGGGGGGGATTGGATCTTCAGTCATTAATCCATCTCCTTCGTTTAGGCAGTTTGTGCTATTTTATTTAACGGACAATTATGCGATGGTGTGTGTTTGCGCATGCATGCATGTGTCAGTGTTTGTGTGTGTGCAGAGCTCTGCTCTGTGATACGGAGACAGAGGGAGAGAGAGAGGGATGGAGAGAGGGAGAGAGGGAGGGAGGGAGAGGAGCGGTGTTATGTAGCCCAGTCTAAAGCCTCGTTCACATTACCCATAAGCACTCCGTTACATTGCGCCAGATGTCATGCATTTCAATGGGGACGTCCACAACGGATGGAAACTCAACATCCCCTTGCAGTTGAAGGCTCCGTTGCGAGATGGACGTGGCATACTTTTACGTTTTTCAAACTTTGATTCATCTTCAGTCCAGCCAGAGTCAGTCGTAGAACAGAAAGTTACCAAACCACAGAAAAATATGAAAATATGTGGTTTTCGGTGATGGCCTTATGGGATAGCTGGCAACTTGTAAACAATTACCCATTCCTATAAGTGAGTAATATTTTAATTGTAATGTTAATAATACAGTGCCTTGCAAAAGTATTCATCCCCCTTGGCATTCTTCCTATTTTGTTGTATTACAACCTGTAATTTAAATTGATTTTTATTTGGATTTTATGTAATTGAATAGTCCAAATTGGTCCAAATTGGTGAAGTGAAATGAAAAAAATTAGTTGTTTAAATTAGTTTTTATTTTTTATTTTTATAAAGGTGGTGTGTGCATATGTATTCACCCCTTTTGCTATGAAGTCCCTAAATAAGATTTGGTGCAACCATTTACCTTCAGAAGTCACATAATTAGTTAAATAAAGTCCACCTGTGTGCAATCTAAGTGTCACATGATCTGTCATATGATCTCAGTATACTGAATATACATACACCTGTTCTGAAAGGCCCCAGAGTCTGCAACACCACTAAGCAAGGGGCACCACATAGCAAGTTGCACCATGAAGACCAAGGAGCTCTCCAAACAGGTCAGGGACAAAGTTGTGGAGACGTACAGATCGGAGTTGGGTTATAAAAAAATATCCGAAACTTTGAACATCCCACGGAGCACCATTAAATCCATTATTATAAATTTGGAAAGAATATGACACCACAACAAACCTGCCAAGAGAGGGCCGCCCACCAAAAATCACGAACCAGGCAAGGAGGGCATTAACCTGTCTGGGCTAGGGGGCAGTATTTTCACGGCCGGATGAAAAACGTACCCAATTTAAACAGGTTACTACTCTGGCCCAGAAACTAGAATATGCATATTATTAGTAGATTTGAATAGAAAACACTCTGAAGTTTCTAAAACTGTTTGAATGGTGTTTGTGAGTATAACAGAACTCATATGGCAGGCAAAAACCTGAGAAAAATCCAAGCAGGAAGTGAAAAGTCTGAGAATTGTAGTTCTTCTTTTGATTCTCTATCGAAGCTCCAGTGTCTGTGGGGGACGTTGCACTTCCTAAGGCTTCCATTGGCTGTCTAAAGCCTTCAGGAAGTGGTTTGAGCATTTTCCTGTCACTGGGCAGAGTATAGGAGCTCAGTTACTGAGCAACAAAGGGATTGGATATGCTTGGTCCCGCGAGCGCGCCCCTCCTTCTTTTTCTTCTTGAATGAATATGCTATTGTCCGGTTGGAATATTATCGCAATTTTACATTAAAAATACCATAAAGATTGATTTTAAACAGCTTTTGACATGCCTCTAACATTTTGACTTTTCGTCTCTCGTTCTGCGCTCGTGCGTTATGCCTTTGGATAAGTGATCTGTAAGCACGAGCAAAATGGAGGTATTTGGACATAAATATGGATTATTCGGAACAAAAACAACATTTCTTGTGGATGTAGCAGTCCTGGGAGTGCATTCTGATGAAGATCAGCAAAGGTAATACAATATTTCTAATACTAATTCTGAGTTTAGGTTGCCCCGAATTTGGCGGGTGTCTGAATAGCTCGCCGTGATGGCTGAGCTATGTACTCAGAATATTGAAAAATGTGCTTTCTCCGTAAAGCTATTTTAAAATCTGACACAGCGGTTGCATAAAGGAGTAGTTTATTTATAAGTCTTAAAATAATTGTTATGTATTTTGTCAATGTTTATGATGAGTATTTTTGTAAATTGATGTGCACATTCACCGGACGTTTTGGTGGGAATACATTTTCTGAATATCACGCGCCAATGTAAAATGCTGTTTTTTGGATATAAATATGAACTTTATCGAACAAAACATACATGTATTGTGTAACATAATGTCCTAGGAGTGTCATCTGATGAAGATCGTCAAAGGTTAGTGCTTAATTTCACTGTGTTTTGGGTTTTATTGACACATGTCCTTGCTTGGAAAATGGCTGTGTGATTATTTTTGTCTATGTACTCTCCTAACATAATCTAATGTTTTGCTTTCGCTGTAAAGCCTTTTTGAAATCGGACAATGTGGTTAGATTAACGAGAAGTGTATCTTTTTAATGGTGTAAAATAGTCGTATGTTTGAGAAAGTTGAATTATGACATTTTGTTGGTTTTGAATTTTCCGCCCTGATATTTCACTGGCTGTATCCTTCAGGTGGGACGCCTAGCCCATAGAAGTTAACCTGTTAGGGCTAGGGGGCAGTATTGACACGGCTGGATAAAAAACATACCCGATTTAATCTGGTTACCACTCCTACCCAGTAACTAGAATATGCATATACTTATTACATATGGATAGAAAACACCCTACATTTTCTAAAACTGTTTGAATGGTGTCTGTGAGTATAACAGAACTCAAATGGCAGGTCAAAACCTGAGAGATTCCTTTACAGGAAGTGGCCTGTCTGACCATTTCTTGAACTTCTTTTCCATCTCTATCATTTACTAAGGATCTCTGCTCTAACGTGACACTTCCCACGTCGTCCATAGGCGCTCAGAGCCCGGGAAAAAACAGAATGTCGTCATTCCAGCCCCAGGCTGAAACACATTATCGCCTTTCTCAAGTGGCCGATCAAGGGACACTGGCTTATGCGCGTGACCCCGACCGCCCCCGCCTTTGGGATTTTTTCCTCTGTTTGCCGAAAAGGAGATTCCCTGTCGGAATATTATCGCTTTTCTACGAGAAAAATGGCGTAAAAATTGATTTTAAACAGCGGTTGACATGCTTCGAAGTACGGTAATGGAATATTTAGAATTTTATTGTCACGAATTGCGCCATGCGCGCGACACTTCTTTACTATTTCGGATAGTGTCTGGAACGCACGAACAAAACGCTGCTATTCGGATATAACGATGGATTATTTTGGACCAAACCAACATTTGTTATTGAAGTAGCAGTCCTGGGTGTGCATTCTGACGAAGACAACAAAAGGTAATCAAACTTTTATAATAGTAAATATGATTATGGTGAGTGCTAAACTTGCCGGGTGTCTAAATAGCGAGCCCGTGATGCCTGGGCTATGTACTTAGAATATTGCAAAATGTGCTTTCACCAAAAAGCTATTTTAAAATCGGACATATCGAGTGCATAGAGGAGGTCTGTATCTATAATTCTTAAAATAATTGTTATGCTTTTTGTGAACGTTTATCGTGAGTAATTTAGTAAAATGTTAGCGAATTCCCCGGAAGTTTGCGGGGGGTATGCTAGTTCTGAACGTCACATGCTAATGTAAAAAGCTGGTTTTTGATATAAAAATGAACTTGATTGAACAAAACATGCATGTATTGTATAACATAATGTCCTAGGGTTGTCATCTGATGAAGATCATCAAAGGTGAGTGCTGCATTTAGCTGTCTTCTGGGTTTTGGTGACATTATATGCTGGCTTGAAAAATGGGTGTCTGATTATTTCTGGCTTGGTACTCTGCTGACATAATCTAATGTTTTGCTTTCGTTGTAAAGCCTTTTTGAAATCGGACAGTGTGGTTAGATTAACGAGAGTCTTGTCTTTAAATGGCTGTAAAATAGTCATATGTTTGAGAAATTGAAGTAATAGGATTTTTAAGGTTTTGAAAATCGCGCCACAGGCTGGCAGTGGCTGTTACGTAGGTGGGACGCAAGCGTCCCACCTAGCCCATAGAGGTTAATCAGAGAGGCAACAAAGAGACCAAAGATAACCCTGAAGGAGCTGCAAAGCTCCACAGTGGAGATTGGAGTATCTATCCATAGGACCACTTTAACCTGTTAGGGCTAGGGGGCAGTATTGACACGGCCGGATAAAAAAACGTACCCGATTTAATCTGGTTACTACTCCTGCCCAGTAACTAGAATATGCATATAATTATTGGCTTTGGATAGAAAACACCCTAAAGTTTCTAAAACTGTTTGAATGGTGTCTGTGAGTATAACAGAACTCATATGGCAGGCCAAAACCTGAGAAGATTCCATGCAGGAAGTGGCCTGTCTGACAAGTTGTGTTTCATCTTGGCTCTTTTTATTGAAGACTGAGGATCTTTTCTATAACGTGACACTTCCTACGGCTCCCATAGGCTCTCAGAGCCTGGGAAAAAGCTGAACGATATCGAGGCAGCCTCTGGCTGAAACACATTATCGCTTTTGGCAAGTGGCCGATCAGAGTACTATGGGCTTAGGCGCGTGCCCGAGTCGACCCCATGCTTTATTTTCTTTCATCTGTTTACCTAAACGCAGATTCCCGGTCGGAATATTATCGCTTTTTTATGAGAAAAATGGCATAAAAATTGATTTTAAACAGCGGTTGACATGCTTCGAAGTACGGTAATGGAATATTTAGACATTTTTTGTCACGAATTGCGCCATGCTCGTCACCCTTGTTTACCCTTTCGGATAGTGTCTTGAACGCACGAACAAAACGCCGCTATTTGGATATAACGATGGATTATTTGGGACCAAACCAACATTTGTTATTGAAGTAGAAGTCATGGGAGTGCATTCTGACGAAGACAGCAAAGGTAATAACATTTTTCTTATAGTAAATCTGACTTTGGTGAGTGCTAAACTTGCTGGGTGTCTAAATAGCTAGCCCTGTGATGCCGGGCTATCTACTGAGAATATTGCAAAATGTGCTTTCACCGAAAAGCTATTTTAAAATCGGACATATCGAGTGCATAGAGGAGTTCTGTATCTATAATTCTTAAAATAATTGTTATGCTTTTTGTGAACGTTTATCGTGAGTAATTTAGTAAATTCACCGGCAGTGTTCGGTGGGAATGCTAGTCACATGCTAGTCACATGCTAATGTAAAAAGCTGGTTTTTGATAAAGATATGAACTTGATTGAACAAAACATGCATGTATTGTATAACATAATGTCCTAGGGTTGTCATCTGATGAAGATCATCAAAGGTTAGTGCTACATTTAGCTGTGGTTTGGGTTTATGTGACATTATATGCTGGCATGAAAAATAGGTGTCTGATTATTTCTGGCTGGGTACTCTGCTGACATAATCTAATGTTTTGCTTTCGTTGTAAAGCCTTTTTGAAATCGGACAGTGTGGTTAGATTAACGAGAGTCTTGTCTTTAAAATGGTGTAAAATAGTCATATGTTTGAGAAATTGAAGTAATAGCATTTCTAAGCTATTTGAATAACGTGCCACAGGATTCCACTGGCTGTTACGTAGGTGGGACGATTTGGTGCCACCTACCCTAGAGAGGTTAAGCTGTACACTCCACAGAGCTGGGCTTTACGGAAGAGTGGCCAGAAAAAAAGTAATTGCTTAAAGAACAAAATAAGCAAACACGTTTGGTGTTCGCCAAAAGGCATGTGGGAGACTCCCCAAACATATGGAAGAAGGTACTCTGGTCAGATGAGACTAAAATTTAGCTTTTTGGCCATCAAGGAAAACGCTATGTCTGGCACAAACCCAACACCTCTCATCATCCCGAGAATACCATCCCCACAGTGAAGCGTGGTGGCAGCATCATGCTGTGGGGATGTTTTTCATCGGCAGGGAGTGGGAAACTGGTCAGAATTGAAGGAAGGATTGATGGCTCTAAATACAGGGAAATCCTTGAAGGAAACCTGTTTCAGTCTTCCAGAGATTTGAGACTGGGACGGAGGTTCACCTTCCAGCAGGACAATGACCCTAAGCATACTGCTAAAGCAACACTTGAGTGGTTTAAGGGGAAACATTTAAATGTCTTGGAATGTCCTAGTCAAAGCCCTGACCTCAATCCAATTGAGAATTTGTGGTATGACTTAAAGATTGCTGTCCACCAGCGGAACCCATCGAACTTGAAGGAGCTGGAGCAGTTTTTCCTTGAAGAATGGGCAAAAAGTCCCAGTGGCTAGATGTGCCAAGCTTATAGACACATACCCCAAGAGAATTGCAGCTGTAATTGCTGCAAAAGGTGGTTCTACAAAGTATTGCCTTTTGGGGGGTGGGGGGTGGGGGGGGGGGGGTGAATAGCTATGCATGCTCAAGTTTTCAGTTTTTTGTCTTATTTGTTGTTTGTTTCACAATAAAAAAATATTTTGCATCTTCAAAGTGGTAGACATGTTGTGTAAATCAAATGATACAAACCCCCCAAAAATCCATTTTAATTCCAGGTTGTAAGGCAACAAAATAGGAAAAATGCCAAGGGGGGTGAATACTTTCACAAGCCACTGTACACATTGGCTGTTAAGCTAATTATATTATATGACTGTTGCCTCCCGTTTACGTTTATTGTGATGGTAATGTTGTTCGTTTTGATGACAATTATTAGGTGGAGGTCGCTAGCTACAATGGTGTCTTAAACCTTGCCTAGCTTTTAGCCGGCTAGCTGCTCTGCAATGCAACCTAGCTTGACTTGCTATAAAGTTAGAGAAACAAGTTGAGGAAAAAGTAACTAAACAATACATTTATCATGTCTTGAATGAAAAGGTCATATTTTGGGCTTTCCCGAGTGGCGCTGTGATCTAAGTCACTGCACAGCAGTGCATGAGGTGTCACTACAGACCCGGGTTTGATCCCAGGATGTGTCGTGACCGGGAGTCCCATAGGGCGGCACACAATTGGCCCAGCGTCGTCCGGGTTAGGGAATTGTTTGGCCAGGCTGGGCGCCTGCAGGCTGACTTCGGTCGTCAGTTGGGCGGTGTTTCCTCCGACACATTTGTGCAGCTGGCTTCCGGGTTAAGAGGGCGGATGTTAAGAAGTGCAGTTTGGCAGGTCATGATCCAGAGGACCTTCACCTCTCCCGAGCCCGTTGGAGAGTTGCAGCGATGAGACAAGATTGTAATTGGATATCATGAAAAAGGGGGTAAAAAAAAGAGAAGGTCATATTTTGCAATCTCCCAAAATAAATGTGATCTCTGACGAGACAGGTTCTCCTCCATCTTGCGATAGAAACACTACACTTGTCCGTTCAGTAGCAGGGCAAGACTCCGTGAAGATGACTCACGGCGTAATGAAATACGTCACAGTGTAAACGAGGGAAAGGGATGGGAGACACAGAGTGGTCAAAACACCCCCAATCCCCATAGACAGGCACAGTGGGACATGATTAAAAGACTCGTATTTAGGCAATGGACATTCATGTGTATAGAATAGAATAGAATAAAACTTTATAGAAATGTTGATTTGGCATCACCCTATGTGTATGTGTGTGTGTGTGTGTGTGTGCGTAGGCGTGGGTCCGTGGGCGGATGTGTTCGTGTCTATTTGATACCCACATACTAATTATTACCCCCTGGGTATGTGTGTGTGTGTGTCCTTTCATCATCTATCTTTACCAAAATCTCTGCCTCTTAGTCTTTGTGAAACTGACAGACAGATATACTGGCAGACCCTGGGTACCAACACCGTGTCCTTACAACAGTCTATCCATCAATCCAATACATGCTTGTGTGTATACTTTTATCTGTCCTTAATCCTTGCTGAATCTCTGCCTCTCCCTATTTCCATCTCTCCTTCTTTCTCTCTGATGGACAGACACCCACACCCTGGCAGACAGAGGGGCAGATGGAGAGATGGAGGGAAGGAAGGATGGGGGAACTGTGGGCAGCCTCAGGGTGTGGATGGCACACAGCTGGACACCCAGCCTGCTTCCCTGGGCTGCCTTGGCACAGCTATTGTACCATGTGTGTGTGTGTGTGTGTGTGTGTGTGTGTGTGTGTGTGTGTGTGTGTGTGTGTGTGTGTGTGTGTGTGTGTGTGTGTGTGTGTGTGTGTGTGTGTGTGTGTGTTTGTGTGTGTGTGTGCATGCGTGTGCACTAGCGTGTGTGTGTGTGTGTGACGAACGATGATACGATGCCTCTCTTAGTCCAAAATAACCCTGTCACAAGAATGTGCTGCTCTGCTCCTGTGTCTTTCTGTCTTTCTGTCCCCAGTGGCTATGGACACGCTGGGGATGTAGGGACAGTTACAGACACTACAGAGCTCTCTCTCTCTCTCTCTCTCTCTCTCTCTGTCTCTCTGTCTCTCTGTCTCTCTCTCTCTCTCTCTCTCTCTCTCTATATATATATATATATATATATATATATATATAGAAGAGCACTGTAGTTATGCTTCTCTTAATACTATCTTCTAGGAAGGACATACTGTACATGACATTAGCAAGTAAAAGTGAGCTGTTCTGGATACAGTTGTTATGTGTTGTGCCGTAGGACAATGCATGTTTTACTAGATTATATAGAATATATAGCCTCAGTAAAAACAGATACTATTTGAACCCTCGTCTTGTTTAAGTAGATTATATAGAACATTGCCTCAGTATTAAACACACACATATACACAGACAGACGCACACACAGACAAACACACATACACACACACACATGGTATCACCCTCCACATGTACTGTATTACTGGTGTATAATGGTATTGGCCCGTACCCCACAGCCCATTCCCCCTGAACCACACCAAAGAACAGGGATTCATATCCATTACAACAGGGTGGGAAAAGTTCCCTGCCATGTACCACATCATTAATGGGGACATGTGTAAGTCATTACCCCAACACTATGGGCTGGTGGGGGGGGGTGAAAGCGAGTGAAAGAAAAAGAGATGGAGGGGGCGAGTATTCCTGAGCTCCATAAAGAGAGAACTAGAATGCAGGTTGAGAAGTCACGGACAATACTTCTTTCTTCCTTTGAAAACAGATGATGACCGACCCTCCCACCCATACAGATAATGAGAGGTTCAGTCTATAGACTTCCCCCCACCCATACAGATAACGAGAGGTTCAGTCTATAGACTCCCCCCCACCCATACAGATAACGAGAGGTTCAGTCTGTAGACGACCCCCCACCCCACCAATACAGATGATGAGAGGTTCAGTCTGTAGACGACCCCCCCCCCCACCCATACAGATGATGAGAGGTTCAGTCTGAAGACGACCCCCCCACCAATACAGATGATGAGAGGTTCAGTCTGTAGACGACACCCCCACCCACAGAGATAACGAGAGGTTCAGTCTGTAGACGACCCCCCCCCACCAATACAGATGATGAGAGGTTCAGTCTGTAGACGACCCCCCCCACCCATACAGATAATGAGAGGATCAGTCTGTAGACGACCCCCCCCCCCACCCATACAGATGATGAGAGGTTCAGTCTGTAGACGACCGCCCCCAACCCATACAGAAAATGAGAGTTTCAGTCTGTAGACGACCGCCCCACCCCCCCAACCATACAGATAATGAGAGGTTCAGTCTGTAGACGACCCCCCCCACCCATACAGAAAATGAGAGGTTCAGTCTGTAGACGACCCCACACCCATACAGATGATGAGAGGTTCAGTCAGTACACGACCCCCCCCCACCCATACAGATAACGAGAGGTTCAGTCTGTACTGTAGACGACCCCACACCCATACAGATGATGAGAGGTCCAGACTGTACACGACACCGACTCCACACATACAGATAATGAGAGTTTCAGTCTGTAGACGACCCCCCCCCACCAATACAGATAACGAGAGGTTCAGTCTGTAGACGACCCCCCCCCACCAATACAGATGATGAGAGGTTCAGTCTGTAGATGACCCCCCCACCCATACAGATAATGAGAGGTTCAGTCTGTAGACGACCCCCCCCACCAATACAGATAATGAGAGGTTCAGTCTGTAGACGACCCCCCCACCCACGGAGATAACGAGAGGTTCAGTCTGTAGACGACCCCCCCCACCCATACAGATGATGAGAGGTTCAGTCTGTAGACGACCCCCACCCATACAGATGATGAGAGGTTCAGTCTGAAGACGACCCCCCCCACGCATACAGAGGATGAGAGTTTCAGTCTGTAGACGACCCCCCCACCCATACAGATAATGAGAGGCTCAGTCTGTAGACGACCCCCCCCCTCCCCGCCCATAGAGAAATTGAGAGGTTCAGTCTGTAGATGACCCCCAACCCCCACCCATGCAGATAATGAGAGTTTCAGTCTGTAGATGACCCCCCCCACCCATACAGATAACGAGAGGTTCAGTCTGTAGACAACCCCCCCCCCACCAATACAGATGATGAGAGGTTCAGTCTGTAGACGACCCAGACTCAACCCATACAGATAATAAGAGGTTCAGTCTGTAGACGACCCCCCCACCCATACAGAGATGTCCAGTCTGTACACGACCCCCCCCCCACCCATACAGATGATGAGAGGATCAGTCTGTAGACGACCCCCCCCACCCATACAGATGATGAGAGGTTCAGTCTGTAGACGACCCCCACCCATACAGATGATGAGAGGTTCAGTCTGTAGACGACCCAGACTCAACCCATACAGATAATAAGAGGTTCAGTCTGTAGACGACCCCCCCACCCATACAGAGATGTCCAGTCTGTACACGACCCCCCCCCCCCACCCATACAGATGATGAGAGGATCAGTCTGTAGACGACCCCCCCCCACCCATACAGATGATGAGAGTTTCAGTCTGTAGAGGACCCCCCCACCCATACAGATAATGAGAGGTTCAGTCTGTAGATGACCCCCCCACCCATACAGATAATGAGAGGTTCAGTCTGTAGACGACCCCCCCACCCATACAGATAAGAGGTTCAGTCTGTAGACGACTCCCCACACCCATAGAGATAATGAGAGGTTCAGTTTGTAGATGACCCCCCCACCCATACAGATGATGAGAGTTTCAGTCTGTAGACGACCCACCACCCATACAGATAATGAGAGGCTCAGTCTTTAGACGACCCCCCCACCCATACAGAAAATGAGAGGTTCAGTCTGTAGACGACCCCCCACCCCACCCATGCAGATAATGAGAGGTTCAGTCTGTAGATGACCCCCCATCCATGCAGATGATGAGAGGATCAGTCTGTAGACGACCCCCCCCCACCCATACAGATGATGAGAGGTTCAGTCTGTAGACGACCCCCCCCACCCATACAGATGATGAGAGGTTCAGTCTGTAGACGACCCCCACCCATACAGATGATGAGAGGTTCAGTCTGAAGACGACCCCCCCCACGCATACAGAGGATGAGAGTTTCAGTCTGTAGACGACCCCCCCACCCATACAGATAATGAGAGGCTCAGTCTGTAGACGACCCCCCCCCCCCACCCATACAGATGATGAGAGGTTCAGTCTGAAGACGACCCCCCCACCAATACAGATGATGAGAGGTTCAGTCTGTAGACGACCCACCCACCCACAGAGATAACGAGAGGTTCAGTCTGTAGACGACCCCCCCCCACCAATACAGATGATGAGAGGTTCAGTCTGTAGACGACCCCCCCCCCCCCCACCCATACAGATGATGAGAGGTTCAGTCTGAAGACGATCCCCCCCACCAATACAGATGATGAGAGGTTCAGTCTGTAGACGCCCCCCCCCACCCATACAGATAATGAGAGGATCAGTCTGTAGACGACCCCCCCCCCCACCCATACAAATGATGAGAGGTTCAGTCTGTAGACGACCCCCCCCCCACCAATACAGATGATGAGAGGTTCAGTCTGTAGATGACCCCCCCACCCATACAGATAATGAGAGGTTCAGTCTGTAGACGACCCCCCCCCACCAATACAGATAATGAGAGGTTCAGTCTGTAGACGACCCCCCCACCCATACAGATAATGAGAGGCTCAGACTGTAGACGACCCCCCCCTCCCCGCCCATAGAGAAATTGAGAGGTTCAGTCTGTAGATGACCCCCAACCCCCACCCATGCAGATAATGAGAGTTTCAGTCTGTAGATGACCCCCCCACCCATACAGATAACGAGAGGTTCAGTCTGTAGACAACCCCCCCCACCAATACAAATGATGAGAGGTTCAGTCTGTAGACGACCCAGACTCAACCCATACAGATAATAAGAGGTTCAGTCTGTAGACGACCCCCCCACCCATACAGAGATGTCCAGTCTGTACACGACCCCCCCCCCCCCACCCATACAGATGATGAGAGGATCAGTCTGTAGACGACCCCCCCCACCCATACAGATGATGAGAGGTTCAGTCTGTAGACGACCCCCACCCATACAGATGATGAGAGGTTCAGTCTGAAGACGACCCCCCCCCCAAGCATACAGAGGATGAGAGTTTCAGTCTGTAGACGACCCCCCCACCCATACAGATAATGAGAGGCTCAGTCTGTAGACGACCCCCCCCTCCCCGCCCATAGAGAAATTGAGAGGTTCAGTCTGTAGATGACCCCCAACCCCCACCCATGCAGATAATGAGAGTTTCAGTCTGTAGATGACCCCCCCACCCATACAGATAACGAGAGGTTCAGTCTGTAGACAACCACCCCCACCAATACAGATGATGAGAGGTTCAGTCTGTAGACGACCCAGACTCAACCCATACAGATAATAAGAGGTTCAGTCTGTAGACGACCCCCCCACCCATACAGAGATGTCCAGTCTGTACACGACCCCCCCCCCCCACCCATACAGATGATGAGAGGATCAGTCTGTAGACGACCCCCCCCCACCCATACAGATGATGAGAGTTTCAGTCTGTAGAGGACCCCCCCACCCATACAGATAATGAGAGGTTCAGTCTGTAGATGACCCCCCCACCCATACAGATAATGAGAGTTTCAGTCTGTAGACGACCCCCCCACCCATACAGATAAGAGGTTCAGTCTGTAGACGACTCCCCACACCCATAGAGATAATGAGAGGTTCAGTTTGTAGATGACCCCCCCACCCATACAGATGATGAGAGTTTCAGTCTGTAGACGACCCCCCCCACCCATACAGATAATGAGAGGCTCAGTCTGTAGACGACCCCCCACCCATACAGAAAATGAGAGGTTCAGTCTGTAGACGACCCCCCCCCCCACCCATGCAGATAATGAGAGGTTCAGTCTGTAGATGACCCCCCATCCATGCAGATGATGAGAGGATCAGTCTGTAGACGACCCCCCCCCACCCATACAGATGATGAGAGGTTCAGTCTGTAGACGACCCCCCCCCACCCATACAGATGATGAGAGGTTCAGTCTGTAGATGACCCCCACCCATACAGATGATGAGAGGTTCAGTCTGAAGACGACCCCCCCCCACGCATACAGAGGATGAGAGTTTCAGTCTGTAGACGACCCCCCCACCCATACAGATAATGAGAGGCTCAGTCTGTAGACGACCCCCCCCCCCACCCATACAGATGATGAGAGGTTCAGTCTGAAGACGACCCCCCCACCAATACAGATGATGAGAGGTTCAGTCTGTAGACGACCCCCCCACCCACAGAGATAACGAGAGGTTCAGTCTGTAGACGACCCCCCCCCACCAATACAGATGATGAGAGGTTCAGTCTGTAGACGACCCCCCCCCCCACCCATACAGATGATGAGAGGTTCAGTCTGAAGACGATCCCCCCCACCAATACAGATGATGAGAGGTTCAGTCTGTAGACGCCCCCCCCCACCCATACAGATAATGAGAGGATCAGTCTGTAGACGACCCCCCCCCCACCCATACAGATGATGAGAGGTTCAGTCTGTAGACGACCGCCCCCCACCCATACAGAAAATGAGAGTTTCAGTCTGTAGACGACCGCCCCACCCCCCCAACCATACAGATAATGAGAGGTTCAGTCTGTAGACGACCCCCCCCCCCACCCATACAGATAATGAGGGGTTCAGTCTGTAGACGACCCCACACCCATACAGATGATTAGAGGTTCAGTCAGTACACGACCCCCCCCCACCCATACAGATAACGAGAGGTTCAGTCTGTACTGTAGACGACCCCACACCCATACAGATGATGAGAGGTCCAGTCTGTACACGACCCCGACTCCACACATACAGATAATGAGAGTTTCAGTCTGTAGACGACCCCCCCACCCATACAGATAACGAGAGGTTCAGTCTGTAGACGACCCCCCCCCACCAATACAGATGATGAGAGGTTCAGTCTGTAGATGACCCCCCCCACCCATACAGATAATGAGAGGTTCAGTCTGTAGACGACCCCCCCACCAATACAGATAATGAGAGGTTCAGTCTGTAGACGACCCCCCCACCCACAGAGATAACGAGAGGTTCAGTCTGTAGACGACCCCCCCCCCCACGCATACAGAGGATGAGAGTTTCAGTCTGTAGACGACCCCCCCACCCATACAGATAATGAGATGCTCAGTCTGTAGACGACCCCCCCCTCCCCGCCCATAGAGAAATTGAGAGGTTCAGTCTGTAGATGACCCCCAACCCCCACCCATGCAGATAATGAGAGTTTCAGTCTGTAGATGACCCCCCCACCCATACAGATAACGAGAGGTTCAGTCTGTAGACAACCCCCCCCCCCCCCCACCAATACAGATGATGAGAGGTTCAGTCTGTAGACGACCCAGACTCAACCCATATAGATAATAAGAGGTTCAGTCTGTAGACGACCCCCCCACCCATACAGAGATGTCCAGTCTGTACACGACCCCCCCCCCCCACCCATACAGATGATGAGAGGATCAGTCTGTAGACGACCCCCCCCACTCATACAGATGATGAGAGTTTCAGTCTGTAGAGGACCCCCCACCCATACAGATAATGAAAGGTTCAGTCTGTAGATGACCCCCCCACCCATACAGATAATGAGAGGTTCAGTCTGTAGACGACCCCCCCACCCATACAGATAAGAGGTTCAGTCTGTAGACGACTCCCCACACCCATAGAGATAATGAGAGGTTCAGTTTGTAGATGACCCCCCCACCCATACAGATGATGAGAGTTTCAGTCTGTAGACGACCCCCCCACCCATACAGATAATGAGAGGCTCAGTCTGTAGACGACCCCCCCACCCATACAGAAAATGAGAGGTTCAGTCTGTAGACGACCCCCCCCCCCACCCATGCAGATAATGAGAGGTTCAGTCTGTAGATGACCCCCCATCCATGCAGATGATGAGAGGATCAGTCTGTAGACGACCCCCCCACCCATACAGATGATGAGAGTTTCAGTCTGTAGATGACCCCCCCACCCATACAGAAAATGAGAGGTTCAGTCTGTAGATGACCCCCCATCCATGCAGATAATGAGAGGATCAGTCTGTAGACGACCCCCCCCCCCCACCCATACAAATGATGAGAGGTTCAGTCTGTAGACGACCCCCCCACCGATACAGATGATGAGAGTTTCAGTCTGTAGATGACCCCCCCACCCATACAGATGATGAGAGGTTCAGTCTGTAGACGACCCCCCACCCATACAGATGATGATAGGTTCAGTCTGGAGATGACACCTCCACCAATACAAATAATGAGAGGCTCAGTTAGTAGACGACCCCCCCACCCATACAGAAATTGAGAGGTTCAGTCTGTATATGACCCCCCCCCCCACCCATGCAGTTTATGAGAGGTTCAGTCTGTAGACGACCCCCCACCCATACAGATAATGAGAGGTTCAGTCTGTAGACGACCCCCCCACCCATACAGATAACGAGAGGTTCAGTCTGTAGACGACCCCCCCCCACCCATAGAGATAATGAGAGGTTCAGTCTGTAGATGACCCCCCCACACATACAGATAATGAGAGGCTCAGTCTGTAGACAACCCCCCCACCCATAGAGATAATGAGAGGTTCAGTCTGTAGATGACCCCCCCACCCATACAGATAACGAGAGGTTCAGTCTGTAGACAACCCCCCCCCACCAATACAGATGATGAGAGGTTCAGTCTGTAGACGACCCAGACTCAACCCATATAGATAATAAGTGGTTCAGTCTGTAGACGACCCCCCCACCCATACAGAGATGTCCAGTCTGTACACGACCCCCCCCCCCCCACCCATACAGATGATGAGAGGATCAGTCTGTAGACGACCCCCCCCCCACCCATACAGATGATGAGAGTTTCAGTCTGTAGAGGACCCCCCCACCCATACAGATAATGAGAGGTTCAGTCTGTAGATGACCCCCCCACCCATACAGATAATGAGAGGTTCAGTCTGTAGACGACCCCCCCACCCATACAGATAAGAGGTTCAGTCTGTAGACGACTCCCCACACCCATAGAGATAATGAGAGGTTCAGTTTGTAGATGACCCCCCCACCCATACAGATGATGAGAGTTTCAGTCTGTAGACGACCCCCCCACCCATACAGATAATGAGAGGCTCAGTCTGTAGACGACCCCCCCACCCATACAGAAAATAAGAGGTTCAGTCTGTAGACGACCCCCCCCCCCCCCACCCATGCAGATAATGAGAGGTTCAGTCTGTAGATGACCCCCCATCCATGCAGATGATGAGAGGATCAGTCTGTAGACGACCCCCCCCCACCCATACAGATGATGAGAGTTTCAGTCTGTAGATGACCCCCCCACCCATACAGAAAATGAGAGGTTCAGTCTGTAGATGACCCCCCATCCATGCAGATAATGAGAGGATCAGTCTGTAGACGACCCCCCCCCCCCCCACCCATACAAATGATGAGAGGTTCAGTCTGTAGACGACCCCCCCACCGATACAGATGATGAGAGTTTCAGTCTGTAGATGACCCCCCCACCCATACAGATGATGAGAGGTTCAGTCTGTAGACGACCCCCCACCCATACAGATGATGAGAGTTTCAGTCTGTAGACAACCCCCCCACCCATACAGATAATGAGAGAATCAGTCTGTAGATAACCCCCCCCCCCCACCCACACCAATACAGATGATGAGAGTTTCAGTCTGTAGACGACCCCCCCACCCCACCCATACAGATAATGAGAGGTTCGGTCTGTAGACGAACCCCCCACCCATACAGACAATGATAGGTTCAGTCTGGAGATGACACCTCCACCAATACAAATAATGAGAGGCTCAGTCTGTAGACGACCCCCCCACCCATACAGAAATTGAGAGGTTCAGTCTGTATATGACCCCCCCCCCCCCACCCATGCAGTTTATGAGAGGTTCAGTCTGTAGACGACCCCCCACCCATACAGATAATGAGAGGTTCAGTCTGTAGACGACCCCCCCATCCATACAGATAACGAGAGGTTCAGTCTGTAGACGACCCCCCCCCACCCATAGAGATAATGAGAGGTTCAGTCTGTAGATGACCCCCCCACACATACAGATAATGAGAGTCTCAGTCTGTAGACAACCCCCCCACCCATAGAGATAATGATAGGCTCAGTCTGTAGACAAACCCCCACCCATACAGATAATGAGAGAATCAGTCTGTAGACGACCCCGCCCACCCATAGAGATAATGAGAGGATCAGTCTGTAGATGACCCCCCCCCCCCCCCCACCCATACAGATGATGAGAGTATCAGTCTGTAGACGACCCTCCCCCCACCCATACAGATAATGAGAGTTTCAGTCTGTAGATGACCCCCCCCCACCCATACAGATGATGAGAGTATCAGTCTGTAGACGACCCTCCCCCCACCCATACAGATAATGAGAGGTTCAGTCTGTAGATGACCCCCCCACCCCCACCAAAACAGATGATGAGAGTTTCAGTCTGTAGACGACCCCCCCACCCATAGAGATAATGAGAGGTTCAGTCTGTAGACGACCCCCTCACCCATAGAGATAATGAGACTTCAGTTTGTAGATGAACCCCCCCCCACCCATACAGATAATGAGAGGTTCAGTTTGTAGACGACCCCCCCACCCATACAGATAATGAGAGAATCAGTCTGTAGACGACACCCCCACCCATAGAGATGATGAGAGTTTCAGATTGTAGACAACCCCCCCACCCATAGAGATAATGAGACTTCAGTTTGTATATGACCCCCCCACCCATACAGATAATGAGACTTCAGTTTGTAGATGACCCCCCCACCCATGCAGATAATGAGAGGTTCAGTCTGTAGACGACCCCCCCACCCCCACCCATACAAATGATGAGAGGTTCAGTCTGTAGACAACCCCCCCACCCATACAGATAATGAGAAAATCAGTCTGTAGACGACTCCCCACCCATAGAGATAATGAGAGGTTCAGTTTGTAGATGACCCCCCCCACCCATACAGATGATGAGAGTTTCAGTCTGTGGACGACCCCCCCACCCATACAGATAATGAGAGGTTCAGTCTGTAGACATCCCCCCCACCCATACAGATAATGAGAGGTTCAGTCTATAGACCATCCCCCCTTCGCCAATACCGATGATGAGAGGTTCAGTCTGTAGTCGACCCCCCCACCCATACAGATAATGAAAGGCTCAGTCTGTAGACGACCCCCCCACCCATACAGATAATGAGAGGTTCAGTCTGTAGACGACCCCCTCCACCCATACAGATAATGAGAGGTTCAGTCTGTAGACGATCCCCCCCACCCATACAGATAATGAGAGGTTCAGTCTGTAGACGACCCCCCCACCCATACAGATAAGAGGTTCAGTCTGTAGACGACTCCCCACACCCATAGAGATAATGAGAGGTTCAGTTTGTAGATGACCCCCCCACCCATACAGATGATGAGAGTTTCAGTCTGTAGACGACCCCCCCACCCATACAGATAATGAGAGGCTCAGTCTGTAGACGACCCCCCCACCCATACAGAAAATGAGAGGTTCAGTCTGTAGACGACCCCCCCCCCCCCCCACCCATGCAGATAATGAGAGGTTCAGTCTGTAGATGACCCCCCATCCATGCAGATGATGAGAGGATCAGTCTGTAGACGACCCCCCCCCACCCATACAGATGATGAGAGTTTCAGTCTGTAGATGACCCCCCCACCCATACAGAAAATGAGAGGTTCAGTCTGTAGATGACCCCCCATCCATGCAGATAATGAGAGGATCAGTCTGTAGACGACCCCCCCCCCCCCCCACCCATACAAATGATGAGAGGTTCAGTCTGTAGACGACCCCCCCACCGATACAGATGATGAGAGTTTCAGTCTGTAGATGACCCCCCCACCCATACAGATGATGAGAGGTTCAGTCTGTAGACGACCCCCCACCCATACAGATGATGAGAGTTTCAGTCTGTAGACAACCCCCCCACCCATACAGATAATGAGAGAATCAGTCTGTAGATAACCCCCCCCCCCCACCCACACCAATACAGATGATGAGAGTTTCAGTCTGTAGACGACCCCCCCACCCCACCCATACAGATAATGAGAGGTTCGGTCTGTAGACGAACCCCCCACCCATACAGACAAAGATAGGTTCAGTCTGGAGATGACACCTCCACCAATACAAATAATGAGAGGCTCAGTCTGTAGACGACCCCCCCACCCATACAGAAATTGAGAGGTTCAGTCTGTATATGACCCCCCCCCCCACCCATGCAGTTTATGAGAGGTTCAGTCTGTAGACGACCCCCCACCCATACAGATAATGAGAGGTTCAGTCTGTAGACGACCCCCCCACCCATACAGATAACGAGAGGTTCAGTCTGTAGACGACCCCCCCCCACCCATAGAGATAATGAGAGGTTCAGTCTGTAGATGACCCCCCCACACATACAGATAATGAGAGTCTCAGTCTGTAGACAACCCCCCCACCCATAGAGATAATGATAGGCTCAGTCTGTAGACAAACCCCCACCCATACAGATAATGAGAGAATCAGTCTGTAGACGACCCCCCCCACCCATAGAGATAATGAGAGGTTCAGTCTGTAGATGACCCCCCCCCCCCACCCATACAGATGATGAGAGTATCAGTCTGTAGACGACCCTCCCCCCACCCATACAGATAATGAGAGTTTCAGTCTGTAGATGACCCCCCCCCACCCATACAGATGATGAGAGTATCAGTCTGTAGACGACCCTCCCCCCACCCATACAGATAATGAGAGGTTCAGTCTGTAGATGACCCCCCCACCCCCACCAAAACAGATGATGAGAGTTTCAGTCTGTAGACGACCCCCCCACCCATAGAGATAATGAGAGGTTCAGTCTGTAGACGACCCCCTCACCCATAGAGATAATGAGACTTCAGTTTGTAGATGAACCCCCCCCACCCATACAGATAATGAGAGGTTCAGTTTGTAGACGACCCCCCCACCCATACAGATAATGAGAGAATCAGTCTGTAGACGACACCCCCACCCATAGAGATGATGAGAGTTTCAGATTGTAGACAACCCCCCCACCCATAGAGATAATGAGACTTCAGTTTGTATATGACCCCCCCACCCATACAGATAATGAGACTTCAGTTTGTAGATGACCCCCCCACCCATGCAGATAATGAGAGGTTCTGTCTGTAGACGACCCCCCCACCCCCACCCATACAAATGATGAGAGGTTCAGTCTGTAGACAACCCCCCCACCCATACAGATAATGAGAAAATCAGTCTGTAGACGACTCCCCACCCATAGAGATAATGAGAGGTTCAGTTTGTAGATGACCCCCCCCACCCATACAGATGATGAGAGTTTCAGTCTGTGGACGACCCCCCCACCCATACAGATAATGAGAGGTTCAGTCTGTAGACATCCCC